>NW_027315972.1:82500-88056 GCF_026437365.1 Eucyclogobius newberryi
GGACTAAACCAGGTCTAAACCAGGACTAAACCAGGACTAAACCAGGACTAAACCAGGACCAAACCAGGACTAAACCAGGACTAAACCAGGACTAAACCAGGACTAAACCAGGACTAAACCAGGACTAAACCAGGTCTAAACCAGGTCTAAACCAGGTCTAAACCAGGACTAAACCAGGTCTAAACCAGGACTAAACCAGGACTAAACCAGGACTAAACCAGGACCAAACCAGGACTAAACCAGGTCTAAACCAGGACTAAACCAGGACTAAACCAGGTCTAAACCAGGACTAAACCAGGACTAAACCAGGACTAAACCAGGACCAAACCAGGACTAAACCAGGACTAAACCAGGACTAAACCAGGACTAAACCAGGACTAAACCAGGTCTAAACCAGGACTAAACCAGGACTAAACCAGGACTAAACCAGGACCAAACCAGGACTAAACCAGGACTAAACCAGGACTAAACCAGGACTAAACCAGGACCAAACCAGGACTAAACCAGGACTAAACCAGGACTAAACCAGGACTAAACCAGGTCTAAACCAGGTCTAAACCAGGTCTAAACCAGGACTAAACCAGGTCTAAACCAGGACTAAACCAGGTCTAAACCAGGACTAAACCAGGACTAAACCAGGACTAAACCAGGACCAAACCAGGACTAAACCAGGACTAAACCAGGACTAAACCAGGTCTAAACCAGGACTAAACCAGGACTAAACCAGGACTAAACCAGGACTAAACCAGGACTAAACCAGGACCAAACCAGGACTAAACCAGGACTAAACCAGGACTAAACCAGGACTAAACCAGGACTAAACCAGGACTAAACCAGGACCAAACCAGGACTAAACCAGGACTAAACCAGGACTAAACCAGGTCTAAACCAGGTCTAAACCAGGTCTAAACCAGGACTAAACCAGGTCTAAACCAGGACTAAACCAGGACTAAACCAGGTCTAAACCAGGACTAAACCAGGACTAAACCAGGACTAAACCAGGACCAAACCAGGACTAAACCAGGACTAAACCAGGACTAAACCAGGTCTAAACCAGGACTAAACCAGGACTAAACCAGGACTAAACCAGGACTAAACCAGGTCTAAACCAGGTCTAAACCAGGTCTAAACCAGGACTAAACCAGGACTAAACCAGGTCTAAACCAGGACTAAACCAGGACTAAACCAGGTCTAAACCAGGACTAAACCAGGACTAAACCAGGACTAAACCAGGACCAAACCAGGACTAAACCAGGACTAAACCAGGACTAAACCAGGTCTAAACCAGGACTAAACCAGGACTAAACCAGGACTAAACCAGGTCTAAACCAGGACTAAACCAGGCCTAAACCAGGACTAAACCAGGACTAAACCAGGACTAAACCAGGTCTAAACCAGGACTAAACCAGGTCTAAACCAGGACTAAACCAGGACTAAACCAGGACTAAACCAGGTCTAAACCAGGTCTAAACCAGGACTAAACCAGGACTAAACCAGGTCTAAACCAGGTCTAAACCAGGACTAAACCAGGACTAAACCAGGTCTAAACCAGGACTAAACCAGGTCTAAACCAGGACTAAACCAGGACTAAACCAGGTCTAAACCAGGACTAAACCAAGTCTAAACCAGGTCTAAACCAAGTCTAAACCAGGTATAAACCAGGACTAAACCAGGACTAAACCAGGTCTAAACCAGGACTAAACCAGGACTAAACCAGGACTAAACCAAGTCTAAACCAGGTCTAAACCAGGACTAAACCAGGTCTAAACCAGGACTAAACCAGGACTAAACCAAGTCTAAACCAGGTCTAAACCAGGTCTAAACCAGGACTAAACCAGGTCAAAACCAGGACTAAACCAGGACTAAACCAGGTCAAAACCAGGTCTAAACCCTGAGGTGATTGGAGAACAGTTATGGTCAGAGGTGACGCTTGGATTACTTTATTGTTAAACGGAGGCGTCTGATTGGTTCACGATGTCACATTGAATGTTAGTCACGACTCAAGACGACCAATCAGAACTCAGCTCCAGGCCTAGTTATGTCGCCATGGAAACACAGGTGAGATGCTTTGACCAGCTCAACACAAAAGAGGTTTAATAAGACCATAAACCAGGACTAAACCAGGACTAAACCAGGACTAAACCAGGACTAAACCAGGACTAAATCAGGTCTAAACCAGGTCTAAACCAGGTCTAAACCAGGTCTAAACCAGGTCTAAACCAGGACTAAACCAGGACTAAACCAGGACTAAACCAGGACTAAACCAGGTCTAAACCAGGACTAAACCAGGTCTAAACCAGGACTAAACCAGGACTAAACCAGGTCTAAACCAGGACTAAACCAGGACCAAACCAGGACTAAACCAGGACTAAACCAGGACTAAACCAGGTCTAAACCAGGACTAAACCAGGACTAAACCAGGACTAAACCAGGTCTAAACCAGGACTAAACCAGGCCTAAACCAGGACTAAACCAGGACTAAACCAGGACTAAACCAGGTCTAAACCAGGACTAAACTAGGACGAAACCAGGTCTAAACCAGGTCTAAACCAGGACTAAACCAGGTCTAAACCAGGACTAAACCAGGACTAAACCAGGACTAAACCAGGTCTAAACCAGGTCTAAACCAGGACTAAACCAGGACTAAACCAGGTCTAAACCAGGTCTAAACCAGGACTAAACCAGGACTAAACCAGGTCTAAACCAGGACTAAACCAGGTCTAAACCAGGACTAAACCAGGACTAAACCAGGTCTAAACCAGGACTAAACCAAGTCTAAACCAGGTCTAAACCAAGTCTAAACCAGGACTAAACCAGGACTAAACCAGGACTAAACCAGGTCTAAACCAGGACTAAACCAGGACTAAACCAAGTCTAAACCAGGTCTAAACCAGGACTAAACCAGGTCTAAACCAGGACTAAACCAGGTCAAAACCAGGACTAAACCAGGTCTAAACCAGGTCTAAACCAGGACTAAACCAGGTCTAAACCAGGACTAAACCAGGTCTAAACCAGGACTAAACCAGGACTAAACCAAGTCTAAACCAGGTCTAAACCAGGTCTAAACCAGGACTAAACCAGGTCAAAACCAGGACTAAACCAGGACTAAACCAGGTCAAAACCAGGTCTAAACCCTGAGGTGATTGGAGAACAGTTATGGTCAGAGGTGACGCTTGGATTACTTTATTGTTAAACGGAGGCGTCTGATTGGTTCACGATGTCACATTGAATGTTAGTCACGACTCAAGACGACCAATCAGAACTCAGCTCCAGGCCTAGTTATGTCGCCATGGAAACACAGGTGAGATGCTTTGACCAGCTCAACACAAAAGAGGTTTAATAAGACCATAAACCAGGACTAAACCAGGACTAAACCAGGACTAAACCAGGACTAAACCAGGTCTAAACCAGGACTAAACCAGGACTAAACCAGGACTAAACCAGGACTAAACCAGGTCTAAACCAGGACTAAACCAGGTCTAAACCAGTCTAAACCAGGTCTAAACCAGGACTAAACCAGGACTAAACCAGGACTAAACCAGGTCTAAACCAGTCTAAACCAGGACTAAACCAGGTCTAAACCAGGACTAAAGCAGGACTAAACCAGGACAAAAACCAGGTCTAAACCAGGACTAAACCAGGACTAAACCAGGACTAAACCAGGTCTAAACCAGGTCTAAACCAGGACTAAACCAGGTCTAAACCAGGACTAAACCAGGACTAAACCAGGTCTAAACCAGGTCTAAACCAGGACTAAACCAGGTCTAAACCAGGACTAAACGAGGTCTAAACCAGGTCTAAACCAGGACTAAACCAGGACTAAACCAGGTATAAACCAGTCTAAACCAGGTCTAAACCAGGACTAAACCAGGACTAAACCAGGTCTAAACCAGGACTAAACCAGGACTAAACCAGGACTAAACCAGGACTAAACCAGGTCTAAACCAGTCTAAACCAGGACTAAACCAGGTCTAAACCAGGACTAAAGCAGGACTAAACCAGGACCAAAACCAGGTCTAAACCAGGTCTAAACCAGGTCTAAACCAGGACTAAACCAGGACTAAACCAGGTCTAAACCAGGTCTAAACCAGGACTAAACCAGGACTAAACCAGGTCTAAACCAGGTCTAAACCAGGACTAAACCAGGTCTAAACCAGGACTAAACCAGGACTAAACCAGGACTAAACCAGGACTAAACCAGGTCTAAACCAGGTCTAAACCAGGACTAAACCAAGACTAAACCAGGTCTAAACCAGGTCTAAACCAGGACTAAACCAGGACTAAACCAGGACTAAACCAGGTCTAAACCAGGTCTAAACCAGGTCTAAACCAGGACTAAACCAGGACTAAACCAGGACTAAACCAGGACTAAACCAGGACTAAAGCAGGACTAAACCAGGACCAAAACCAGGTCTAAACCAGGACTAAACCAGGACTAAACCAGGACTAAACCAGGTCTAAACCAGGTCTAAACCAGGACTAAACCAGGACTAAACCAGGTCTAAACCAGGTCTAAACCAGGACTAAATCAGGTCTAAACCAGGACTAAACGAGGTCTAAACCAGGACTAAACCAGGACTAAACCAGGACTAAACCAGGACTAAACCAGGTCTAAACCAGGACTAAACCAGGACTAAACCAGGTCTAAACCAGGTCTAAACCAGGACTAAACCAGGACTAAACCAGGTCTAAACCAGGACTAAACCAGGACTAAACCAGGTCTAAACCAGTCTAAACCAGGACTAAACCAGGTCTAAACCAGGTCTAAACCAGGACTAAACCAGGACTAAACCAGGACTAAACCAGGTCTAAACCAGGTCTAAACCAGGACTAAACCAGGTCTAAACCAGTCTAAACCAGGTCTAAACCAGGACTAAACCAGGACTAAACCAGGTCTAAACCAGGACTAAACCAGAACTAAACCAGGACTAAACCAGGTCTAAACCAGTCTAAACCAGGACTAAACCAGGTCTAAACCAGGTCTAAACCAGGACTAAACCAGGTCTAAACCAGGACTAAACCAGGTCTAAACCAGGACTAAACCAGGACTAAACCAGGACTAAACCAGGACTAAACCAGGTCTAAACCAGGACTAAACCAGGACTAAACCAGGTCTAAACCAGGACTAAACCAGGACTAAACCAGGACTAAACCAGGTCTAAACCAGGTCTAAACCAGGACTAAACCAGGTCTAAACCAGTCTAAACCAGGTCTAAACCAGGACTAAACCAGGACTAAACCAGGTCTAAACCAGGACTAAACCAGGACTAAACCAGGTCTAAACCAGGACTAAACCAGGACTAAACCAGGTCTAAACCAGGACTAAACCAGGTCTAAACCAGGACTAAACCAGGACTAAACCAGGACTAAACCAGGACTAAACCAGGTCTAAACCAGGTCTAAACCAGGACTAAACCAGGTCTAAACCAGGACTAAACGAGGTCTAAACCAGGTCTAAACCAGGACTAAACCAGGACTAAACCAGGTCTAAACCAGGACTAAACCAGGACTAAACCAGGTCTAAACCAGGACTAAACCAGGTCCAAACCAGGACTA
>NW_027315973.1:0-15000 GCF_026437365.1 Eucyclogobius newberryi
CCTCCATCCGTCCATCCCTCCACCCTTCCACCCTTCCATCCTTCCATCCTTCCACCCTTCCATCCCTCCACCCCTCCATCCCTCCACCCCTCCATCCCTCCACCCCTCCAACCCGTCCACCCCTCCACCCTTCCATCCTCCACCCTTCCACCCTCCATCCCTCCACCCTCATCCCTCCATCCCTCCACCCCTCCACCCCTCCACCCCTCCATCTCCTCCCCCTCCACACTCCATCCCTCCACCCTTCCATCCCTCCACCCTTCCACCCCTCCATCCTTCCACCCTTCATCCTCCACCCTTCCATCCCTCCACCCTTCTCACCCCTTAATCCCTCCATCCCTCCAACCTTCCATCCCTCCACCCTTCCACCCTCCATCCTTCCACCCTCCATCCTTCCATCCCTTCCACCCCTCCATCCCTCCACCCTCCACCCTTCCACCCCTCCTCCACCACCTCTATCCTCCACCCTCCATCCCTCCACCCTCTCCACTCCATCTTCCACCCCTCCATCCCTCCACCCCTCCATCCCTTCCACCCCTCCATCTCCATCCCTCCACCCCTCAATCCCTCCACCCTTCCACCCTCCACCCTTCCTCCCTCCACCCTTCACCCCTCCATCCTTCCACCCTCATCCCTCCACCCTCCACCCTCTCCCTCCACCTTCCACCCTCCACCCTCCACCCTCCACCACCCTCCATCCCCCTCCACCCTCCACCTTCCAACCTCCACCCTTCACCCTCATCCCTTCCACCCCTCCATCCCTCCACCCTCCATCCCTCACCCTCCACCCCTCCACCTCACCCTTCTCCCTCCCATCACCTTCCATCCTCATCCTCCACCCTTCCACCCCTCCATCCTTCCACCCTCCACCCTTCCATCCCTCCACCCCTCCATCCCTCCACCCCTCCACCCTTCCATCCCTCCACCCCTCCATCCTTCCACCCCTCCATCCCTCCACCCTCCATCTTCCACCCCTCCATCCCTCCACCCTCCATCCCTCCACCCCTCCATCTTCCATCCCTCCACCCCTCCATCCCTCCACCCTTCCATCCCTCCACCCTTCCACCTCCACCCTTCCACCCTCCATCCTTCCCACCCTCCACCCTTCCACCCCTCCATCCTCACCCATCCCTCCATCCTTCCACCCTTCCACCCCCTCCACCTTCCACCCTCCACCTCACCTCCCATCCCCTCCATCCCTCCACCCTCCATCCCCCTTCCACTCCCTTCACCCTCCACCCTTCCTCCTTCCATCCTCCACCCTTCCACCCTCCACCCCTCCAACCCTCCACCCCTCCATCCCTCCCCACCCCTCCACCCTTCCCCTCCATCCTTCCACCCTTCACCCTCCATCCCTCCTCCACCCTTCCATCCCTCCACCCCTCCATCCCCCCCCTTCCACCCCTCCATCCTTCCACCCCTCACCCATCCCTCCACCCTCCACCCCTCCATCCTTCACCCCTCCATCCTCCACCCCTCCATCCCTCCACCCCTTCCATCCCTCCACCCTCCTCCACCCTCCATCCTCCACCCTCCACCCTCCCTCCATCCTCCCTTCCTCCCTCCACCCCTCCATCCCTTCCACCCTCACCTCCACCCTCCATCCCTCCACCCTCCATCCCTCCACCCCTCCATCCCTCCACCCCACCCTCCACCCTTCCACCCCTCCATCCCTCCACCCCTCATCTCCATCCCTCCACCCTCCATCCTTCCACCCTTCCATCCCTCCACCCTTCCACCCCTCCACCCTTCCATCCCTCCACCCTTCCACCCCTCATCCTCCACCCTCCATCCCTCCACCCTTCCACCCCTCCATCCTCCACCCTTCCATCCCTCCACCCTTCCATCCTCCATCCTTCCACCCTTCCATCCTCCACCCTCCACCCTCCACCCTCCACCCTTCCATCCTTCCACCCTCCATCCCTCCACCCCTCCACCCCTCCATCCTTCCACCCCTTCCCTCACCCCTCCATCCTTCCACCCTCCATCCCTCCACCCCTCCACCTCCACCCTTCCACCCCTCCATCCCTCCACCCCTTCCACCCTCCATCCCTCCACCCTCCACCCTCCACCTCCCCTCACCCCTCCATCCTTCCACCCTCCATCCCTCCACCCCTCCATCCTCCACCCCTCTCAACCCTCCATCCCTCCACCCCTCCATCCCCACCCCTCCACCCCCACCCTCCATCCTTCCACCCCTCCATCCCTCCACCCCTCCACCCCTCCTCCTCCATCCTCCACCCCTCCATCCCTCCACCCCTCCATCCCTCCACCCCTCTCCATCCCTTCCACCCCTCAACCCCTCCATCCTTCCACCCTCCATCCCTCCACCCTTCCACCCCTTCCTTCACCCTCCACCCTTCCACCCTCTCCTCCCCTCCACCCTTCCATCCCTCCACCTTCACACCTCACCCCTCCATCCTTCCACCCTTCCACCCTCCACCCTTCCATCCCTCCACCTCCCCTCAACCCCTCCATCCTCCACCCTTCCACCCTCCACCCCTCCATCCCCCTTCCACCCCTCCACCCTTCCACCCTTCCATCCCTCCACCCTTCCACCCTCCACCCTCCACCCCTTCCCTCCTCCCTCCAACCTCCATCCCTCCACCCTCCATCCCTCCACCCTCCACCCCTCCATCCTTCCACCCCTCCACCTTCCATCCCCCACCCCTCCATCCCTCCAACCCCTCACCCTTCCACCCTCCACCCCTCCACCCCTCCATCCTTCCACCCCTCCACCCCCCATCTTCACCCTCCATCCCTCACCCCTCCATCCTCCACCCCTCCATCTTCCACCCTCCACCCCTCCATCCTTCCACCCTTCCATCCCCTCCACCCCTTCCACCCCTCCACCTTCCATCCCTCCACCCTTCCACCCCAACCATCCACCCTTCCAACCCCTCACCTCCACCCCTCCAACCCTCCACCCTCCATCCCCATCACCAACCCCTCCACCCTCCATCCCTCCATCCCTCCACCCTCCACCCACCCATCCCTCCACCCCTCCATCTTCCATCCCTCCACCCTCCACCTCCACCCTCCATCCCTCCACCCTTCCACCCCTCCACCCTTCCATCCCTCCCCCTTCCACCCCTCCATCCTTCCACCCTTCCATCCCTCCACCCTTCCACCCCTCCATCCTTCCACCCTTCCATCCCTCCACCCTTCCATTCCTCCATCCTTCCACCCTTCCATCCCTCCACCCTTCCACCCCTCCATCCTTCCACCCTTCCATCCTTCCACCCTTCCATCCCTCCACCCTTCCACCCCACCACCTTCCACCCTTCCATCCCTCCACCCCTCCATCCTCACCCTGCCCATCCCTCCACCCTTCCATCCCTCCACCCTTCCACCCTTCCACCCCTCCATCCCTCCACCCCTCCATCCGTCCATCCCTCCACCCTCCACCCTTCCACCCCGCCATCCTTCCACCCCTTTCATCCCTCCACCCTTCCATCCCTCCACCCCTCCACCCTTCCACCCCTCCATCTTCCACCCTTCCATCCCCCACCCTTCCACCCCTCCATCCCTCCACCCCTCCATCCGTCCATCCCTCCACCCTTCCACCCCTCCATCCTTCCACCCTCCATCCCTCCATCCTTCCATCCTTCCACCCTTCCATCCCTCCACCCCTCCATCCCTCCACCCCTCCATCCCTCCACCCCTCCACCCTTCCACCCCTCCACCCTTCCATCCTCCACCCTTCCACCCCTCCATCCCTCCACCCCTTCATCCGTCCATCCCTCCACCCCTCCACCCCTCCACCCCTCCACCCTCCACCCCTCCACCCTTCCATCCTTCCACCCTCCATCCCTCCACCCTTCCATCCCTCCACCCTTCTACCCCTTAATCCCTCCATCCCTACAACCTCCATCCCTCCATCCCTCCACCCTTCCACCCCTCCATCCTTCCACCCCTCCATCCTTCCATCCCTCCACCCCTCCATCCCTCCACCCTTCCACCCCTCCACCCCTCCATCCTTCACCCCTCCATCCCTCCACCCCTCCATTCTTCCACCCCTCCATCCCTCCACCCCTCCATCCCTCCACCCCTCCATCTTTCCATCCCCACCCCTCCATCCTTCCACCCTCCATCCCTCCACCCTTCCACTCCTCCACCCTTCCGTCCCTCCGCCCTTCCACCCCTCCATCCTTCCACCCTCCATCCCTCCACCCTTCCACCCTTCCATCCCTCCATCCTTCCACCCTTCGACCCCCTCCATCCTTCCACCCTTCCATCCCTCCACCCTTCCACCCCTCCATCCTTCCACCCTTCCACCCTTCCATCCCTCCACCCTTCCACCCTTCCATCCCTCCATCCTTTCACCCTTCCACCCCTCCATCCTTCCACCCTTCCATCCCTCCACCCTTCCACCCTTCCATCCCTCCATCCTTCCACCCTTCGACCCCTCCATCCCTCCACCCTTCCACCCCTCCATCCTTCCACCCCCATCCCTCCACCCTTCCACCCCTCCATCCTTCCACCCTTCCATCCCTCCATCCCTCCACCCTTCCACCCCTCCATCCTTCCACCCTTCCATCCCTCCACCCCTCCATCCTTCCACCCTCCATCCCTCCACCCTTCCATCCCTCCACCCTTCTACCCCTTAATCCCTCCATCCCTCCAACCTTCCATCCCTCCACCCCTCCATCCCTCCACCCTTCCACCCCTCCATCCTCCACCCCCCATCCTTCCATCCCTCCACCCCTCCATCCCTCCACCCCTCCACCCTTCCACCCCTCCATCCTTCCACCCCTCCATCCCTCCACCCCTCCATTCTTCCACCCCTCCATCCCTCCACCCCTCCATCCTCCACCCCTCCATCTTTCCATCCCTCCACCCCTCCATCCTTCCACCCTTCCATCCATCCACCCTTCCACTCCTCCACCCTTCCGTCCCTCCGCCCTTCCACCCCTCCATCCTTCCACCCTTCCATCCCTCCACCCTTCCACCCCTCCATCCTTCCACCCTTCCATCCCTCCACCCTTCCACCCCTCCATCCCTCCACCCTTCCATCCCTCCATCCCTCCACCCTTCCATCCCTCCATCCCTCCACCCTTCCACCCCTCCATCCCTCCACCCCTCCATCTTTCCATCCCTCCACCCCTCCATCCTTCCACCCTTCCATCCCTCCATCCTCCACCCCTCCACCCCTCCACCCCTCCACCCTTCCATCCCTCCGCCCTTCCACCCCTCCATCCTTCCACCTTTCCATCCCTCCACCCCTCCATCCTTCCACCCTTCCATCCCTCCACCCTTCCATTCCTCCATCCTTCCACCCTTCCATCCCTTCACCCTTCCACCCCTCCATCCTTCCACCCTTCCATCCTTCCACCCTTCCATCCCTCCATCCTTCCACCCTTCCATCCCTCCACCCCTCCATCCCTCCACCCTTCCACCCCTCCATCCTTCCACCCTTCCATCCCTCCACCCTTCCATCCCTCCACCCTTCCACCCCTCCATCCTTCCACCCTTCCATCCTTCCACCCTTCCATCCCTCCATCCTTCCACCCTTCCATCCCTCCACCCTTCCATCCCTCCACCCTTCCACCCCTCCATCCTTCCACCCTTCCATCCCTCCACCCTTCCACCCCTCCATCTTTCCACCCTTCCATCCCTCCACCCTTCCACCCCTCCATCCCTCCACCCCTCCATCCGTCCATCCCTCCACACTTCCACCCCTCCATCCTTCCACCCTTCCATCCCTCCACCCTTCCATCCCTCCACCCTTCCACCCCTCCATCCTCCATCCTTCCACCCTTCCATCCCTCCACCCTTCCACCCCTCCATCCCTCCACGCCTCCATCCCTCCACCCTTCCACCCCTCCATCCTTCCACCCTTCCATCCCTCCATCCTTCCACCCTTCCATCCCTCCACCCTTCCACCCTTCCATCCCTCCACCCTTCCCTCATCCTTCCACCCTTCCATCCCTCCACCCTTCCACCCCTCCATCCCTCCATCCGTCCATCCCTTCCACCCCTCCATCCCTCCACCCTTCCACCCTTCCACCCCTCCACCCTTCCACCCCTCCATCCCTCCACCCTTCCATCCCTCCACCCTTCCACCCCTCCATCCTTCCACCCTTCCATCCCTCCACCCTTCCACCCCTCCATCCTTCCACCCTTCCATCCCTCCACCCTTCCATCCCTCCACCCTTCCATCCCTCCACCCTTCCACCCTTCCATCCCTCCACCCTTCCATCCCTCCACCCCTCCATCCCTCCACCCCTCCATCCCTCCATCACAGATTTGAGATTTAAAGTTTGGAGGACAAAAGGTCTAAAGCTTTTTCACCAGATGTAAAAGATGTTGATAGAAACAGGACTTTTATAGTTTTTTACAAATTAGGATTAGGAGGAGAGGGTGTGGCAGCAGGAGGCAGACTGTTGGAGAGGATGTGGCAGCAGGAGGCAAACTGTTGGAGAGGGTGTGGCAGCAGGAGGCAGACTGTTGGAGAGGATGTGGCAGCAGGAGACAGACTGTTGGAGAGGATGTGGCAGCAGGAGGCAGACTGTTGGAGAGGATGTGGCAGCAGGAGGCAGACTGTTGGAGAGGATGTGGCAGCAGGAGACAAACCACTATCATGTGTTTTTGGATTGTCCTATTGTTCATTCATTCATTCATTGAGATCAACAGCACCACAGACTGTTTTGGACTTTGTCCTCTGAACTTTAGAACTCTGTACTTGGGCCTCAATGTGTGGACAATAAAGTCTTATCTTATCAAAACTCATGCCAGGGACACAATAAATAAAGAGATACCTTTGGAATGCACCTTTGGCGGCTTGACACAGGCCAGGCGCTGGTACAGCTGGCAGCCCGGTGTAAACGCTCTCTCTTCTTTCTCACACTTATTGTGTTTTATCTCCTATATTTTGTAAATATAGTTAGTATATTTTTTCTATTTTACTGTACGATAGGGACACGCGCTGGAATAGTTTTTTAATTCAACTGTTTTTGACTTTTTTCGGCTGGATTTGAGCGTTTTTCGTTGCGTCCGTTGTGTTGTTGTGACGTGAGCTTGCTCCGAGTGAGCCCACCAGCCCTCCCCGCGCCCTCCGGCCGCGCTAAAGTACGGCGTGTCGTCGGTACACGTTTATATACACGTTTATATGAAAGAGGAACTTCACGAACGATCGGGACACGCACTGGAATCGCTTTAAATTAACTTGTTTTGACTTTATTCGGCTGGATTGAGTGTTTTCGTCGTGTCGTTGCGATGTGTCTTGGCTCTGAGTCCCCCGGCCCCGCCCCCTGCCCGGCGCCTTACTGCGTTTACACAAAGGAGGAACTCATGAAACTGCGGAGAACAGTCGTCTTACCCGGAGATCGTCACGTTATCCCGGCGGACATCCTAAGGAAAACGCAACGAAGCAGACGGGCTGGACGTAAACTCCGAGAGAAGAGAGGAGGAAACAGGAAGTCGGTTCCCGCCGTAGTCATGGGTAACGTGAGGTCCCTTCAAAATAAAATGACGGAAATAGCGAGCCTCATGCGGTCCCAGAGGATTTATAGGGACAGCAGCGTCTTGATTTTTACAGAGACCTGGTTAACAGCAAAAATGCCAGACTCTATTGTAGGTTTGGACAATTTTCATCTGCTGCGGGCGGACAGAACGAGAGAATACGGGAAGAAAAGAGGTGGAGGTCTGGCGGTGTATGTGAACACGAGCTGGTCCAATCCCGAACACTGCACAGTGAGGGAGCAGCTATGTAACAAGGATATTGAACTATTGGCTATTGGCATGAGGCCATATTATCTTCCCCGGGAGTTCTCACATGTGATTTTGATCGCAGTCTATGTGGCCCCGTCTGCCAATGCTGAAAATGCTTGTGAAGCACTGCTCTCCTGCACTTGTAGGCTGCAAACACAGCATCCACAGGCTCTCTTCCTCATCTCTGGTGACTTTAACCATGCTTCTCCCTCTTCTGTTCTACCAACATACACCCAGTATGTTACCTGGCCCACCAGAGAGAATAGAACATTGGACTTGGTTTTTGCCAACACCAAAGAGGCGTATTCTTCTTCCCCCCTCCCTCCCCTAGGCAGCTCGGACCACAACCTTGTACATCTGAGGCCTGTGTATGAACCCATCGTGCGCAGGCAGCCTGTGGTGTCCCGTGAGGTGAGGATGTGGTCTGCTGAGAGCGAGGAGGCTCTGAGGGACTGCTTCAGCACCACTGTCTGGACTGAGCTTTATGACCCACATGGGGAGGACATCAACACCATCACAGAGTGCATCACGGACTACATCAACTTCTGTTTTGAGAACATTGTTCCCTCCCGGACGGTGCAGTGTTTTCCAAACAACAAGCCATGGATTAACCGTGAACTGAAGGCTCTGCTGAAGGAGAAGAAGAGAGCCTTCAGGTCAGGGAACAAGGAGGAGCTGAGGACTGTGCAGAAGGAGCTGAGGAGGAAGATCAGGCAGGCTGAGGCCGGCTACAAGAGGAGGATGGAGGAGCAGCTGCAGCAAAAGAACATTCAGGGAGTGTGGAGGAGCCTGAAAACCATCTCGGGCTTCAAAATCCCCCCTGCCCAGACAGAGGGGGATCTACAGTGGGTGAATGATTTAAATGCTCACTTCTTGAGGTTTGATCGGTCACCCGCCCCTCCCCCTGCACAGCTGCATGCTCCCTCTTCCACAGCTGGACAATGCCCTGCATCTGTTCCTCTTCGCTTATCTGCCCCGGACCATCAGCTCCCCACTTCGCCTGGACTCACCCATCCCCCCAGCACACGGTCCCCCTGCCAACCACTGACTGTCACAGCAGCACAGGTGAGGAGTGAGCTGAAAAGGATTAAAGTGAGGAAGGCAGCAGGACCTGATGGCATCAGCCCCAGGCTCCTTAAGTCCTGCGCAGATGAACTGTGTGGAGTTATGGAGCATGTCTTCAACATGAGCCTGAAGCTGAGGGTGGTACCACAGGTCTGAAGACCTCCTGTCTGGTACCTGTGCCTAAGACACCGTGCCCCAAAGACCTCAACAGCTTCAGGCCAGTGGCTCTCACGTCCCACCTGATGAAGACACTGGAGCGGCTAGTCCTGGACCACCTCCGCTCCACCGTGAGCTCAGCCATGGACCCGCTGCAGTTTGCATATCGGTCTGGCATCGGAGTGGAGGACGCCGTCATCTCCCTGCTGCACCGCTCTCTCTCTCACCTGGAAAAGCCTGGCAGCTCTGTGAGGATTCTGTTCTTCGATCTTTCCAGCGCCTTCAACACCATCAGCTCCTGAAGGACAAGCTGGAGACGGCTGGTGTGGAGTATGACCTGGCAGAGTGGATCCTGGACTACCTCACAGACCGACCCCAGTTTGTGAGAGCCCGGGACTGTGTGTCTGACACTCAGACCTGCAGTGTGTGGGCGCCCCAGGGCACTGTCTTCGCGCCCTTTCTCTTCACCCTTTACACTGCAGACTTCAGACATGACACGGACAGCTGTGTCCTGCAGAAGTTCTCTGACGACTCTGCCATCATCGGACTCATCACGGACGACGATGACGCGGAGTACAGAGGACTGGCGCAGGACTTTGTGGACTGGTGTCAGCGGAACCACCTCCTCATCAGAGTGGTGAGATTCACATCTATGCTGGACCATGAGTCTCACCCCCTGCAGGACACTCTGTCCCCTGCAGGACACTCTCTCCGCTCTGGAGAGCAGCTTCAGTGAGAGACTGATCCACCCTCGATGTGTGAAGGAAAGGTTCCGTAGGTCTTTCCTTCTGCTGCTGTCAGACTTTATAACAAAAACTGTTAGTACTGAACACTCGCAATACTGACCTAACATAATACTGATGTGCAATTCTGTCATATGTGCAATTGCTGTTGGAATTCATGTGCAATTCATGTGCAATTACTATGAAATTCATGTGCAATCTATGTGCTGTCGTGACACATATTCATGTGCAATTACTGTCGTGATCACATGCAATGGTATTTATTTATTTATTTATTTGTCTATGGGAGTTTTTGTTTATTTATAGGAGATCTTCTACTGAAAGTGTTTTTCAGACTTCCTATAAGTGATCTGTTCTTCTGTATCTACCTCTGTATCTACCTGCGTTGCACCAATGAAATTTCCCCATGTGGGACAATAAAGGAATATCTTATCTTATCTTATTAAACAAATGGAAAAAAGGACATTCGAGCTTAACTTGCCATGGCTTAGTTTCTTTGCTGTTTAGTTGATGTTCATTTGTATTTTATGTTCTTCTCTCTGGTCTTGGTCTGTTATGTTTGTGCCATGTTTAATCTCTGAAAAAATTAACTGAAAAAAGAAGGAAAAAGAAGAATTGTGTCTAGTTTGGTTCAGATTGCATCACTTTGCCGGTCCCATATTATAAAATGTGTGCTTTCAGCTCGTTTACAGGCTAACAATTAGGTCAGGTCATTCATTTGTCCTCTTATCTTTTTTATTTCCTGTGGCATTTTAATATTCCCCTTTTGGCATGATTTACACTCCAGCATTTTTAGTTTTTCTTGCAGATAATTTAGTTTCTTCAGTATTATTTTCCTCCAGATAAGACTTAATGTTGTTTTTCCTTAAACAAAGGAGCTGGGATTGAACGTCCAGTGTGCTCTACAGGAGCGCGGTCACTTAGGTCTATTGTCTGCTTCAGTGATTTTAGATCTGTCTTTATTGAGGATAAAGAAATAGTTTATTCTGGAATACATTGTATGTGGATTGTACAAATGGGTTTACTGGCGTTACCTAGGATTAATTTCCCTCCATATGTCAATCTTTTATAGTCATATATTCTTCATTCATTTAGGAAATGTGTCATTGCCTCCATCAGGTTGAATGTGAAGATTCTCCACCGCAGATTTGGGCTCTTGCAAAGAAAACGTGAATGAATGAGGCCCATTGTTTGCAGTGAGCTTTCTTTGACTCCGGCTCAGATGTTTTTAGTTTATTTGCTGCAACCATTAGAAAGACAGAATAGTGCACTTATGGTGGATCACTGGTTGAATTTACTTGACTAAACTGTTGTTTCTTCTGTGTAGGACATTCAGTCAAAAGCGGGCGGCCATCGAGCGTGACTACGCCCAGGTAAGTCACTAAACACCTTTGTTGCCATTATTATATCCACTACAAATCCATCCATCCATTTTCTGCCGCTTTATCCGGGGCCGGGTCGCGGGGGCAGAAGTCTGAGCAGGGACTCCCAGACTTCCTGCTCCCCAGACACTTCCTCTAACTCGTCCGGGGGGATCCCGAGGCGTTCCCAGGCCAGCCGAGAGACATAGTCTCTCCAGCGTGTCCTGGGTCTTCCCCGGGGCCTCTTCCCAGTGGGACATGCCTGAAACACCTCCCGAGGGAGGCGCACAGGAGGCTCCGGGACAGATGCCCGAGCCTCAGCTGGCTCCTCTCGACGTGGAGGAGCAGCGGCTCTACTCCGAGCTCCCCCCGTGTGGCCGAGCTCCTCACCTTATCTCTAAGGGAGCGTCCAGCCACACGGCGGAGGAAACTCATTTCGACCGCTTGTATCCACGATCTTGTTCTTTGGGTCATTACCCAAAGCTCATGACCATAGGTGAGGTCAGAACGTAGACCGACCGGTAAATAGAGAGCTTTGCCTTTCGGCTCAGCTCCCTCTTCACCACAACAGTCGATGCAGCGACTGCATCACTGCAGCTGCTGCACCGATCCAACTGTCGATCTCACGCTCCATCCTTCCCTCACTCATGAACAACACCCAGAGATACTTGAACTCCTCCTACAAATCACGCACAGTCAAATGTTGAGACTGAATAAATGCCAGTGTCTTCACAAGTGATCCTGGAGCCACGCCCTCCGCAGGCTAATAGTGCGGAGGAGACCACATCGAGGCAGCAGTGCACCACCATTCATGCCACCACCCAAGCGCCGCCCCCACCCGTCCAGACCCGTCCAGACACTTCCAGACACTTCCAGACACGTCCACACCCGTCCAGACACGTCCAGACCCGTCCAGACACGTCCAGACCCGTCCACACCCGTCCAGACACGTCCAGACATGTCCAGACCCGTCCAGACACGTCCAGACCCGTCCACACCCGTCCAGACACGTCCAGACATGTCCAGACCCGTCCAGACATGTCCAGACCCGTCCAGACACGTCCAGACCCGTCCAGACACGTCCAGACCCGTCCACACCCGTCCAGACACGTCCAGACATGTCCAGACCCGTCCAGACATGTCCAGACCCGTCCAGACCCGTCCAGACACTTCCAGACACGTCCACACCCGTCCAGACACGTCCAGACCCGTCCAGACACGTCCAGACCCGTCCACACCCGTCCAGACACGTCCAGACATGTCCAGACCCGTCCAGACACTTCCAGACACGTCCACACCCGTCCAGACACGTCCAGACCCGTCCACACCCGTCCAGACACATCCAGACATGTCCAGACCCGTCCACACCCGTCCAGACCCGTCCACACCCGTCCAGACACATCCAGACATGTCCAGACCCGTCCACACCCGTCCAGACCCGTCCACACCCGTCCACACCCGTCCAGACCCGTCCACACCCGTCCAGACACATCCAGACATGTCCAGACCCGTCCACACCCGTCCAGACCCGTCCACACCCGTCCAGACCCGTCCAGACCCGTCCAGACCCGTCCACACCCGTCCACACCCGTCCAGACCCGTCCAGACCCGTCCACACCCGTCCAGACACGTCCAGACATGTCCAGACCCGTCCAGACACGTCCAGACACTTCCAGACACGTCCACACCCGTCCAGACACGTCCAGACCCGTCCAGACACGTCCAGACCCGTCCACACCCGTCCAGACACGTCCAGACATGTCCAGACCCGTCCAGACACGTCCAGACACTTCCAGACACGTCCACACCCGTCCAGACACGTCCAGACCCGTCCACACCCGTCCAGACACATCCAGACATGTCCAGACCCGTCCACACCCGTCCAGACCCGTCCACACCCGTCCAGACACATCCAGACACGTCCAGACATGTCCAGACCCGTCCAGACACGTCCAGACACTTCCAGACACGTCCACACCCGTCCAGACACGTCCAGACCCGTCCACACCCGTCCAGACACATCCAGACATGTCCAGACCCGTCCACACCCGTCCAGACCCGTCCACACCCGTCCAGACACATCCAGACATGTCCAGACCCGTCCACACCCGTCCAGACCCGTCCACACCCGTCCACACCCGTCCAGACCCGTCCACACCCGTCCAGACACATCCAGACATGTCCAGACCCGTCCACACCCGTCCAGACCCGTCCACACCCGTCCAGACCCGTCCAGACCCGTCCACACCCGTCCACACCCGTCCAGACCCGTCCAGACCCGTCCACACCCGTCCAGACCCGTCCACACCCGTCCACACCCATCCACAACCGTCCACACCCGTCCAGACCCGTCCAGACCCGTCCGGACCCGTCCACACCCGTCCAGACACGTCCAGACACGTCCAGACACGTCCAGACACGTCCACACCCGTCCAGACACGTCCAGACCCGTCCACACCCGTCCAGACACGTCCAGACCCGTCCAAACACGTCCACACCCGTCCACACCCGTCCACACCCGTCCAGACACGTCCAGACCCGTCCACACCCGTCCAGACACGTCCAGACCCGTCCAGACACGTCCAGACCCGTCCAGACAGGTCCAGACCCGTCCACACCCGTCCAGACACGTCCGGACACGTCCGGACACGTCCGGACACGTCCAGACCCGTCCACACCCGTCCAGACACGTCCAGACCCGTCCAGACACGTCCAGAACCCGTCCACACCCGTCCAGACACGTCCAGACCCGTCCAGACACGTCCAGACCCGTCCACACCTGTCCAGACACGTCCACACCCGTCCAGACATGTCCGGACACGTCCAGACCCGTCCACACCCGTCCAGAACCCGTCCACACCCGTCCAGACACGTCCAGACCCGTCCACACCCGTCCAGACACGTCCGGACACGTCCGGACACGTCCAGACCCGTCCAGACACGTCCAGAACCCGTCCACACCCGTCCAGACACTTCCAGACCCGTCCAAACCCGTCCACACCCGAGCCTCTGACACCAAACTGTGAACTTATCCACGTTTCCCTGATGTCGCTCGCTGCTCGTGTGCCCTTGCAGCGTAGCTTCAGAAAACTTGAACAGAGCGGGAGATCAGTTATTATCTGACATAATGATCACTTTGAAACGCAAACATTTTCTGCTCATTCAGAACAAGAGAAGCGAGAGGATCACATGGCATCACATGACCTGCTCCTCTCTTTTGGCCCTGCTCTCAGAAAGACTGAAATGCCTCGTATTTAGAGCATGTGGCCACTGTTTATTGACCTCCACGAGTCCTGGCCCTAGAGGGGAGGAGCCTATTCTACATGTTTGTAGTCTCATTCCTTTTTCTTTTTTAAGATTCTTTTATTTTCCAACTTTATAAACAATGAACAGAAAACATGAAATAACAAACAAAAACGAGATCCGTGAGAGATTAATGAATATAAAAGCATCGTACAAATCTATAAAAACTAAAACACACATGAACCCAAACACAAGTCCCACAAAGGCTGTCAAATTTGTCCATTTTCAAATTGAGTCCAAAAGAGATCTTTTCCCGTGCGTGTGTCCAGTATAATGTCACTGCATTTTGTGTCATTCATTTTTTTAAGGTCCTTTAAGGACTTGTCCATATTCGGGCAGAACCTGACAATAAACCGCAGGTAACACGTTGTAACATGAGATATTTACACCGAAATAAACACGGAAGTGTTTTAATTTTTGTTAAAGTTTTTGTTGGTTTGATTTTGTTCAGAGCCGTTCACATTGAAGGATGCGACTTGTAACACTTCTGATGTCATTGGGTTGATTGTATTGATCGTATCGCTGAAAACTCTTGAATATTTTTAATCTCTGGACGAAAACAACAAACTTACACAAGAACCATGAGAACCATGAGAACCATGAGAACCAAGAGAACCAAGAGAACCATGAGAACCATGAGAACCATGAGAACCAAGAGA
>NW_027315973.1:20000-87768 GCF_026437365.1 Eucyclogobius newberryi
AGTGAGAAAGACCTCTTTCATATTGAGTGTTTCTCCCAGCCCTACTTAACTTTCAATTCAATTCAATTTATTTTATTTTTGTAACGCTCAAAATCACAACAACAGTTTCCTCTGAGGGCGACAGTAAAAAAAAGAATGAAGCAATGTCTGTGGTGGCGAGGGACGATGTCCCAGAGTCCTCTGTCCTTAGACCCTCCTTCTGTCCTTAGCTCCTCCTTCTGTCCTTAGACCCTCCTTCTGTCCTTAGCTCCTCCTTCTGTCCTTAGACCCTCCTTCTGTCCTTAGCTCCTCCTTCTGTCCTTAGCTCCTCCTTCTGTCCTTAGACCCTCCTTCTGTCCTTAGACCCTCCTTCTGTCCTTAGCTCCTCCTTCTGTCCTTAGCTCCTCCTTCTGTCCTTAGACCCTCCTTCTGTCCTTAGCTCCTCCTTCTGTCCTTAGCTCCTCCTTCTGTCCTTAGACCCTCCTTCTGTCCTTAGCTCCTCCTTCTGTCCTTAGCTCCTCCTTCTGTCCTTAGCTCCTCCTTCTGTCCTTAGACCCTCCTTCTGTCCTTAGCTCCTCCTTCTGTCCTTAGCTCCTCCTTCTGTCCTTAGCTCCTCCTTCTGTCCTTAGCTCCTCTTTCTCGGGCAGGAAAAACTACAAAAAACCTCCTTGGGAAAAGTATAAACCTGGGTTAGTTCCAGATGAAGGAGGATGTGACTCTCACAGACGTGAGGGAGACTGGAGCTGGAGCCACTCTTCAGCAGATGAGGGACCGTCCACACGGGGCAGGGACACTTCACCAGGTCCTCAGGAGTGAGACAAAGAAAAGGCAATGAACAGTTTGCTTGTGGAATTAAATATTAAATATTGTTTGATAGAGTAAGTAATCTTTATCAGAGGATAGTGCTCAAGTTCAAGTTGCTCCTAGGGCAGCGGAGCTGAAACTGTAGCTTTATATTTCTGTTCCTAACTAGTCTGACCATAAGTCATTTCAAAGAGGAACGTTTTAAGCCTGGACTTAAATGAAGAGACTGTCTCAGTCTCTTGAACTTGGACATGAGCTGATTCCATAACACAGGAGCTCTACCTCCTACTGTGCTTTTAGAGACTCTTGGGACCAACACAAGTCCAGCATTTTGAGAGCGAAGAGCTCTGATGAGATGGTTCTATAGCATCTTTGAGGTGACCATGTCATTTGTGGCTTTGTAGGTCAGGAGTAGAATTTTAAATTCTACGGCAGCATATAAAGAATAAACAGAATTAGACCAAGTACCGAACCCTGTGGCACACCGTAAATTACTTTAGAGCATGGTGAGGAGCTCTGGTTTACATTAACAAATTGGTATCTATCAGATAAATAGGATTTAAAGCAGCTGAGGGCTGTTCCCCCGACACCTACATCACATTCTAACCTCTGCAGTAGAATGTTGTGGTCGATGGTGTCAAACGCTGCGCTGAGGTCCAACAGAACCAGGATTGAGACCAGTCCATCGTCAGCGGCTAATAACGAATCATTTGTGACTTTAACTAGTGCAGTTTCAGTGCTGTGGTGGGCTCTGAACCCTGCTGTGGTGGGCTCTGAACCCTGCTGTGGTGGGCTCTGAACCCTGCTGTGGTGGGCTCTGAACCCTGCTGTGGTGGGCTCTGGACCCTGCTGTGGTGGGCTCTGAACCCTGCTGTGGTGGGCTCTGGACCCTGCTGTGGTGGGCTCTGAACCCTGCTGTGGTGGGCTCTGAACCCTGCTGTGGTGGGCTCTGAACCCTGCTGTGGTGGGCTCTGGACCCTGCTGTGGTGGGCTCTGGACCCTGCTGTGGTGGGCTCTGAACCCTGCTGTGGTGGGCTCTGGACCCTGCTGTGGTGGGCTCTGAACCCTGCTGTGGTGGGCTCTGGACCCTGCTGTGGTGGGCTCTGGACCCTGCTGTGGTGGGCTCTGAACCCTGCTGTGGTGGGCTCTGAACCCTGCTGTGGTGGGCTCTGAACCCTGCTGTGGTGGGCTCTGGACCCTGCTGTGGTGGGCTCTGGACCCTGCTGTGGTGGGCTCTGAACCCTGCTGTGGTGGGCTCTGAACCCTGCTGTGGTGGGCTCTGAACCCTGCTGTGGTGGGCTCTGGACCCTGCTGTGGTGGGCTCTGAACCCTGCTGTGGTGGGCTCTGAACCCTGCTGTGGTGGGCTCTGGACCCTGCTGTGGTGGGCTCTGAACCCTGCTGTGGTGGGCTCTGGACCCTGCTGTGGTGGGCTCTGAACCCTGCTGTGGTGGGCTCTGAACCCTGCTGTGGTGGGCTCTGAACCCTGCTGTGGTGGGCTCTGGACCCTGCTGTGGTGGGCTCTGGACCCTGCTTTGGTGGGCTCTGAACCCTGCTGTGGTGGGCTCTGGACCCTGCTGTGGTGGGCTCTGAACCCTGCTGTGGTGGGCTCTGGACCCTGCTGTGGTGGGCTCTGGACCCTGCTGTGGTGGGCTCTGAACCCTGCTGTGGTGGGCTCTGAACCCTGCTGTGGTGGGCTCTGAACCCTGCTGTGGTGGGCTCTGGACCCTGCTGTGGTGGGCTCTGGACCCTGCTGTGGTGGGCTCTGAACCCTGCTGTGGTGGGCTCTGGACCCTGCTGTGGTGGGCTCTGAACCCTGCTGTGGTGGGCTCTGGACCCTGCTGTGGTGGGCTCTGAACCCTGCTGTGGTGGGCTCTGGACCCTGCTGTGGTGGGCTCTGAACCCTGCTGTGGTGGGCTCTGGACCCTGCTGTGGTGGGCTCTGAACCCTGCTGTGGTGGGCTCTGAACCCTGCTGTGGTGGGCTCTGAACCCTGCTGTGGTGGTCTCTGAACCCTGACTGGAGAATTTCAAATAAGTGATTGTCCTGTGGGTGGCGACAAAGCTAACGTAGCGGGCCCATCAGTGTTTCCCCCCAGGATTTCAGGCGTAGTGGGATTTTAACATAGCTACTCCTTAAAAGAGGCACACAAACAAATAAAGAATAATATAACTTTATCAACTACAATGTATTTATTAACATGCTATATTTGTGGTGGGTAGTGCAACAAGTGCTGTGAATTTGGTGACCCGACATCCAATAATAAAAAAGTTATTGAAGATTGATATCCATAATTCATCATATTTCATCATAAAAACATATATTATACTTCTGATGGGTAAAATAAAGGTTGTAGTAGATATATATTACCATTATTGATAAGTGCTGTTTGGTGACTCTACATCCAAAATTTAAAAAGCTATTGAAGATTAATGTTCATATTACATCATATTCCATAAATAAAACACAAATAAAGCTTCATATGGAAAAAAGGTTGCTGTAGCGTCCATCATGGTGTATTTATTGTGTTATTCACATTATTATTTGTTATTATGTGTTATTCAAACCGCTCCATTTGACGTTCCATTCCTGCTAAAACGTTTAAATTTTTGGTTTTCCTTTTTGATGACGGTCCCTAAGCACTCGTCTCGGCTCCGCCCATTCGGATCAGTGTAATTCGCTGCGCCCAAAATGTGCATCTGACTGTTAAAAACGAGGTCGTGTCACTTGGCAGTGTAAATATGAGTGTTTGGCATGTGTATGATCTGTAAAGACTTGTGCGTTTAGGAGTTATTGACCTCGGAAATCTGAATCTGTGAATATGATGCTAACTTTACCGAACTATCGCCCGCAGAGCTGATACATGAGGAATTAGTGTCGCGGCTTTTGATTGGTTCAGGATGAGGGCGTATCAGCCGCTATGCTAAATAGGGCTGGCTAAAAATGTCATATTTACAAAATATTAATTGTTTGTCATTTTCGTGTTTTGCTGTGCAACTTGTCAAATTGCTATACAAAGTTGAAAAAAATTAACGGATTGTTTAGCAGCGCTGCTATAAAGAGAACATCCTTCATCTGAGCCCTGGGCTCTTAACAGAGTTCAAACAGACCCTAGGAAGCGGATGTGCCCTTTTTCTAGGGAGGTTTGCCCTTTTTTACGTCCCACTCGGCCCTTCTGAGATCCTGAGGGAAACGTGAGGCTGGGACAGAGCGTGCCTCAGCGACTGCATCAGTGAGAATGTTGCTGCGTCGGTGAATTCTGTTCATTGACAAATGGCAATAAACCTCTTCTGATTCTGATTCTGAATGTTGAACAGTGCTGATGGAGTTACAGAGGGTCAGCGTGTGAGGGTGACACAGCATTAGGCGCTCTGGGGTCACCTATACTTGGTTTTTGCTCAGGCGCTGCACAAACTGGCCAACCAGTATCTGAAAAGAGAATGGAGCGAGGCTGCGACGCTGGAGCCCGTCCACCACGGGTATGTAAAGCCTCCTCCACCCAAGTTATGTAAAGCCTCCTCCACCCAAGTTATGTAAAGCCTCCTCCACCCAAGTTATGTAAAGCCTCCTCCACCCAAGTTATGTAAAGCCTCCTCCACCCAAGTTATGTAAAGCCTCCTCCACCCAAGTTATGTAAAGCCTCCTCCACCCAACTTATGTAAAGCCTCCTCCACCCAACTTATGTAAAGCCTCCTCCACCCAAGTTATGTAAAGCCTCCTCCACCCAAGTTATGTAAAGCCTCCTCCACCCAACTTATGTAAAGCCTCCTCCACCCAACTTATGTAAAGCCTCCTCCACCCAAGTTATGTAAAGCCTCCTCCACCCAACTTATGTAAAGCCTCCTCCACCCAAGTTATGTAAAGCCTCCTCCACCCAAGTTATGTAAAGCCTCCTCCACCCAAGTTATGTAAAGCATCCTCCACCCAAGTTATGTAAAGCCTCCTCCACCCAAGTTATGTAAAGCCTCCTCCACCCAAGTTATGTAAAGCCTCCTCCACCCAAGTTATGTAAAGCCTCCTCCACCCAAGTTATGTAAAGCCTCCTCCACCCAAGTTATGTAAAGCATCCTCCACCCAAGTTATGTAAAGCCTCCTCCACCCAAGTTATGTAAAGCATCCTCCACCCAAGTTATGTAAAGCCTCCTCCACCCAAGTTATGTAAAGCATCCTCCACCCAAGTTATGTAAAGCCTCCTCCACCCAAGTTATGTAAAGCATCCTCCACCCAAGTTATGTAAAGCCTCCTCCACCCAAGTTATGTAAAGCCTCCTCCACCCAAGTTATGTAAAGCCTCCTCCACCCAAGTTATGTAAAGCATCCTCCACCCAAGTTATGTAAAGCCTCCTCCACCCAAGTTATGTGTGTGTGTTTGTGCGACAGGAACATGTTGTGTGTGTTTGTGCGACAGGAACATGTTCTGTGTGTGTTTGTGCGACAGGAACATGTTGTGTGTGTTTGTGCGACAGGAACATGTTGTGTGTGTTTGTGCGACAGGAACATGTTGTGTGTGTTTGTGCGACAGGAACATGTTGTGTGTGTTTGTGCGACAGGAACATGTTCTGTGTGTGTTTGTGCGACAGGAACATGTTCTGTGTGTGTTTGTGCGACAGGAACATGTTGTGTGTGTTTGTGCGACAGGAACATGTTGTGTGTGTTTGTGCGACAGGAACATGTGTGTGTTTGTGCGACAGGAACATGTTCTGTGTGTGTTTGTGCGACAGGAACATGTTCTGTGTGTGGCGGGCCTATCTGGAGGGAACAGTGCAGCTCACTCAGTCCAGGATGAGCTCATGTGACGATTACAAGGTGCAGGTGTCAGATCCTGCCAAGAGCACCCGCCACCACAAGGAGGCGCAGCTCCGGAAGGTAAGACACGCCCACACGCTCCAAACGGGATGCTCTGGGTTTTAGTAAACACCCTCGCTGTGTGAAGGAGGTCCTGCTGCTGTCAGACAATCAACACAGCTAACAACTGACTAACAGCTAACAACTAGTAGCAACTGACTAACAGCTAACAACTAGTAACAACTGACTAACAGCTAACAACTAGTAGCAACTGACTAACAGCTAACAACTAGTAGCAACTGACTAACAGCTAACAACTCGTAGCAACTGACTAACAGCTAACAACTAGTAACAACTGACTAACAGCTAACAACTAGTAGCAACTGACTAACAGCTAACAACTGGTAGCAACTGACTAACAGCTAACAACTAGCTCTGTACATGTGTTATCCACTCTTCAAGTGCAATACTGTCAGATCATGATATCTGGTTGCCTGACCCGCCAGCCCCGCCCACATTCTGTTGGAATGCGTAAGGGGCTGGACCCCGAGTCAGAGCCAATGAAGTCGTCGCTCATCCATTTACCGACCAATCACAGACGGAGGTTTTAACGCGTCACACTGAGATACGGAAGTAGCTCTTCACCCCCGATCCAAAACATTCAAGATGCCGGACCCGGTTCGTGACCCGGCTCGTGACCCGGCTGGTGACCCGGCTGGTGACCCGGTTCGTGACCCGGCTCGTGACCCGGCTGGTGACCCGGCTGGTGACCCGGTTCGTGACCCGGCTCGTGACCCGGCTGGTGACCCGGCTGGTGACCCGGTTCGTGACCCGGCTGGTGACCCGGTTCGTGACCCGGTTCGTGACCCGGTTCGTGACCCGGCTCGTGACCCGGCTCGTGACCCGGCTCGTTATACGAAGGGCGTCATGGCAATTCAGGAGACATTTTCTGCGTTCAGGACGGATGACGCGGAACACGCCTTGTTGACGTGGGCTATGTAATATCCGGTTAAGCGTGTTGCGTTTTTTGCGTCACTTCTGGGTTTATGTGATTGGTTCTGTCTCTGCTCTAAACTCCGCCCTCCTGCGGTCAAGCCCCGCCCTCACACAGTTTTGTCAGAACGTGTTGGGAACGGCTGCTCAGGCGTGACATCTGGTGCAATCCGTCCTAGAGTCACTTTAAACTGTCATTTCTTCTGTCCAGAAGCTGCACGGTCCTCTGGCATTAGAACAGTCTTCCTCTGGCATTAGAACAGTCTTCCTCTGGCATTAGAACAGTCTTCCTCTGGCATTAGAACAGTCTTCCTCTGGGCATTAGAACAGTCTTCCTCTGGCATTAGAACAGTCTTCCTCTGGCATTAGAACAGTCTTCCTCTGGCATTAGAACAGTCTTCCTCTGGGCATTAGAACAGTCTTCCTCTGGCATTAGACCAGTCTTCCTCTGGGCATTAGAACAGTCTTCCTCTGGCATTAGAACAGTCTTACTCTGGCATTAGAACAGTCTTCCTCTGGGCATTAGAACAGTCTTCCTCTGGCATTAGAACAGTCTTACTCTGGCATTAGAACAGTCTTCCTCTGGGCATTAGAACAGTCTTCCTCTGGCATTAGAACAGTCTTACTCTGGCATTAGAACAGTCTTCCTCTGGCATTAGAACAGTCTTCCTCTGGCATTAGAACAGTCTTCCTCTGGCATTAGAACAGTCTTCCTCTGGCATTAGAACAGTCTTCCTCTGGGCATTAGAACAGTCTTCCTCTGGCATTAGAACAGTCTTCCTCTGGCATTAGAACAGTCTTCCTCTGGGCATTAGAACAGTCTTCCTCTGGCATTAGAACAGTCTTCCTCTGGCATTAGAACAGTCTTCCTCTGGGCATTAGAACAGTCTTCCTCTGGCATTAGAACAGTCTTCCTCTGGGCATTAGAACAGTCTTCCTCTGGCATTAGAACAGTCTTCCTCTGGCATTAGAACAGTCTTCCTCTGGCATTAGAACAGTCTTCCTCTGGCATTAGAACAGTCTTCCTCTGGGCATTAGAACAGTCTTCCTCTGGGCATTAGAACAGTCTTCCTCTGGCATTAGAACAGTCTTCCTCTGGGCATTAGAACAGTCTTCCTCTGGGCATTAGAACAGTCTTCCTCTGGGCATTAGTACAGTCTTCCTCTGGCATTAGAACAGTCTTCCTCTGGCATTAGAACAGTCTTCCTCTGGCATTAGAACAGTCTTCCTCTGGCATTAGAACAGTCTTCCTCTGGGCATTAGAACAGTCTTCCTCTGGCATTAGAACAGTCTTCCTCTGGGCATTAGAACAGTCTTCCTCTGGCATTAGAACAGTCTTCCTCTGGGCACTAGAACAGTCTTCCTCTGGGCATTAGAACAGTCTTCCTCTGGCATTTGAACAGTCTTCCTCTGGCATTAGAACAGTCTTCCTCTGGCATTAGAATATTTTTCCTCTGGCATTAGAACAGTCTTCCTCTGGCATTAGAACAGTCTTCCTCTGGGCATTAGAACAGTCTTCCTCTGGCATTAGAACAGTCTTCCTCTGGCATTAGAACAGTCTTCCTCTGGCATTAGAACAGTCTTCCTCTGGCATTAGAACAGTCTACCTCTGGCATTAGAACAGTCTTCCTCTGGCATTAGAACAGTCTTCTTCTGGCATTAGAACAGTCTTCCTCTGGCATTAGAAAAGTCTTCCTCTGGCATTAGAACAGTCTTCCTCTGGGCATTAAAACAGTCTTCCTCTGGGCATTAGAACAGTTTTCCTCTGGCATTAGAACAGTCTTCCTCTGGCATTAGAACAGTCTTCCTCTGGCATTAGAACAGTCTTCCTCTGGCATTAGAACAGTCTTCCTCTGGCATTTGAACAGTCTTCCTCTGGCATTAGAACAGTCTTCCTCTGGCATTAGAATATTTTTCCTCTGGCATTAGAACAGTCTTCCTCTGGCATTAGAACAGTCTTCCTCTGGGCATTAGAACAGTCTTCCTCTGGCATTAGAACAGTCTTCCTCTGGCATTAGAACAGTCTTCCTCTGGCATTAGAACAGTCTTCCTCTGGCATTAGAAAAGTCTTCCTCTGGCATTAGAACAGTCTTCCTCTGGGCATTAAAACAGTCTTCCTCTGGGCATTAGAACAGTTTTCCTCTGGCATTAGAACAGTCTTCCTCTGGCATTAGAACAGTCTTCCTCTGGCATTAGAACAGTCTTCCTCTGGCATTAGAACAGTCTTCCTCTGGCATTAGAACAGTCTTCCTCTGGGCATTAAAACAGTCTTCCTCTGGGCATTAGAACAGTCTTCCTCTGGCATTAGAACAGTCTTCCTCTGGCATTAGAACAGTCTTCCTCTGGCATTAGAACAGTCTTCCTCTGGCATTAGAACAGTCTACCTCTGGCATTAGAACAGTCTTCCTCTGGCATTAGAACAGTCTTCCTCTGGGCATTAAAACAGTCTTCCTCTGGGCATTAGAACAGTCTTCCTCTGGCATTAGAACAGTCTTCCTCTGGCATTAGAACAGTCTTCCTCTGGGCATTAGAACAGTCTTCCTCTGGCATTAGAACAGTCTTCCTCTGGTATTAGAACAGTCTTCCTCTGGCATTAGAACAGTCTTCCTCTGGGCATTAGAACAGTCTTCCTCTGGCATTAGAACAGTCTTCCTCTGGGCATTAGAACAGTCTTCCTCTGGCATTAGAACAGTCTTCCTCTGTCCCAGTGCATGGAGCAGCTGACGGAGATCCAGGCCGAGCTGCAGGAGTCTGTGAAGGAGCTGACCAAGAGCCGCAAGAAGTACCAGGAGGCGCAGACCATGGCCCAGGCTGTGCGGGACAAGGCCGAGCTGGAGGCCAAGTAAGTTCCACAAGTTCTAATTCAAACAGATAAAACTGTTTCATCAAACAAACTGTCTGATAACTGAAATGTGTTTAAAAAGATAATGTGGTTGTGGATACAGTCTCTTCCACCTCCTCTTGGAGGAGCCCCTTGAGGCCCTCCTCTTAGAGAAGGGCCTGGAGGGCCAGTGAAGAGACAGCTTCAGAAGCTGTCTTAAGTGCCTTAAGTGACTCAGCATCATGTTCTTCTTCTGTCTTTCACCAGGTCCAAACTCAGCCTCTTCCAGTCCAGATCCAGTCTTCAGAGAGCAAGCGTGAAGGTACAGGACCTCCTCCTCTCCTCTCCTCTTTCCTCCTCTCGCCTCCTCTGCTCTCTTCCTGTCCTCTCTCCTTCCTCTCCTCTCTCTTCCTCTCCTTTCTCCTCCTCTGCTTTCTCCTCCTCTGCTCTCTTCCTCTCCTCCCTCCTTCCTCTCCTCTCGCTTCCTCTCCTCTTTCCTCCTCTCCTGTCTCCTCTCTCTTCCTCTCCTCCTCTCCTCTCCTCTCTCTTCCTCTCCTCTCCCTTCCTCTCCTCTCTCGTCCTCTCCTCTCTCGTCCTCTCCTCTTTCCTCCTCTCCTCTCCTCTCTCGTCCTCTCCTCTCTCGTCCTCTCCTCTCTCGTCCTCTCCTCTTTCCTCCTCTCCTCTCCTCTCTTGTCCTCTCCTCTCTCGTCCTCTCCTCTCTCGTCCTCTCCTTTTTCCTCCTCTCCTCCTCTCCTCTCTCCTCCTCTCCTCTCTTTTCCTCTTTTCCTCTCCTCCTCTCCTCTCTCTTCCTCTCCTCTCTCCTCCTCTCCTCTCTCCTCCTCTCCTGCATGGCTCACTTCAGACCGAGGATGAATGGCATACTAAAGCAGTACTGATACTGATACTGAGGTGAGGTAAAGTAGTGTGAAGTCGGGTCTAACGGAAAAAGCTCTTCTTCTTGTTCTTTTCCAGCTGAAAGCCAAGAGAAGTGAGTGCACCTCCAAAGCCGCTCACGCTCGAAACGACTACCTTCTGACTCTAGCCGCCGCTAACGCTCACCAGCAGCGCTACTACGACACAGACCTAACAGACTGTATAAAGGTAGAGCCCGTGAACCCTCAGTGGACCTGGTCAGTACCTGGTCAGCACTGGACAGTTTCATGGTGCTTGTGTTGTGCAGGTGTTGGATGGAAAGATCCACGAGCAGGTGAAGGACTTCCTGGTGTCGCTGTGTCAGACTGAACTGGAGACGTACACGGCGGCTCACGACACATTTAATCAGCTCTTAAGCAGCTCCAGTGCAGTAAGTGTGGAAGAATCGTGTTACTTCTGTCCTCTCACTTACACGACCTGCTCATGCTCCAGGCCAGTGTGTTTTTTAACATGTGACAAAACATTTACGGACGGACAACCAGACACGCTGTGGAATCATTGAAAGTTTGACCTGCTGCTTCAAACTATTTTAAAAAGCGTCAAACGAATTGGACTGCACAATTTTGTAAAAGTGTTTTTTTCTGCTAGAGATTACAATTCGTTTTATGATTTTTGTTTTAAAAAGTAGCATTCTGGACTTCCTGTCATGGCGGCGCAGTGAGACGACACACACACACCTCTGCTACAAAACGTGGCTTTAAAATAGTTTGAACCACATTATCCCAAAGAAAAATAGTGAGGGATGCGTAAAGAAGGAAGGCACAGGTCTGGTAACAACATATTAACGCTTTGAAAACTATATTTAATTTTTACTCTCTATGTACTTTTCATTTATACACAAGCACAAGCACATACACAGCACATACACAGCACATACACAACACATACACAGCACATACACAGCACATACACAGCACATACACAACACATACACAACACATACACAGCACATACACAGCACATACACAACACATACACAGCACATACACAGCACATACACAACACATACACAACACATACACAGCACATACACAGCACATACACAGCACATACACAACACATACACAGCACATACACAGCACATACACAACACATACACAACACATACACATAACATACACAACACATACACAACACATACACAGCACATACACAACACATACACAGCACATACACAGCACATACACAACACATACACAGCACATACACAACACATACACAACACATACACAGCACATACACAACACATACACAGCACATACACAACACATACACATCACATACACAACACATACACAACACATATACATAACATACACAACACATACACAGCACATACACATCACATACACAACACATACACAACACATACACAGCACATACACAACACATACACAACACATACACAACAGGTACACAACACATACACAACACATACACAACACATACACAGCACATACACAACACATACACAGCACATACACAACACATACACAGCACATACACAACACATACACAGCACATACACAACACATACACAACACATACACAGCACATACACAGCACATACACAACACATACACAACACATACACATCACATACACAGCACATACACAACAGATACACAACACATACACAGCACATACACAACACATACACAACACATACACAACACATACACATCACATACACAGCACATACACAACACATACACAACACATACACAACACATACACATCACATACACAACACATACACAACACATATACAACACATACACAGCACATACACAACACATACACAGCACATACACAACACATACACAACAGATACACAACACATACACAGCACATACACAGCACATACACAACACATACACAACACATACACAACACATACACATCACATACACAACACATACACAACACATATACAACACATACACAGCACATACACAACACATACACAGCACATACACAACACATACACAGCAGATACACAACACATACACAGCACATACACAACACATACACAGCACATACACAACACATACACAGCACATACACAACACATACACAGCACATACACAACACATACACAACACATACACAACACATATACAGCACATACACAGCACATACACAACACATACACAACACATACACATCACATACACAGCACATACACAACACATATACAACACATACACATAACATACACAACACATACACAACACATACACATCACATACACAACACATACACAACACATACACATCACATACACATCACATACACAACACATACACAGCACATACACAACACATACACAGCACATACACAGCACATACACAACACATACACAGCACATACACAACACATACACAACACATACACAACACATACACAGCACATACACAACACATACACAACACATACACAACACATACACAACACATACACAGCACATACACAACACATACACAACACATACACATCACATACACAGCACATACACAACACATACACAACACATACACATCACATACACAACACATACACAACACATACACATAACATACACAACACATACACAACACATACACAGCACATACACAACACATACACAGCACATACACAGCACATACACAACACATACACAGCACATACACAACACATACACAGCACATACACAACACATACACAACACATACACAGCACATACACAACACATACACATCACATACACAACACATACACAACACATATACAACACATACACATAACATACACAACACATACACAACACATATACAACACATACACATAACATACACAACACATACACAACACATACACAACACATACACAACACATACACAACACATACACAGCACATACACAACACATACACAACACATACACAGCACATACACAACACATACACAGCACATACACAGCACATACACAACACATACACAGCACATACACAACACATACACAACACATACACAACACATACACAACACATACACAACACATACACAGCACATACACAACACATACACAACACATACACAACACATACACAACAGGTACACAACACATACACAGCACATACACAGCACATACACAACACGTACACAACACGTACACAACACATACACAACAGGTACACAACACATACACAACACATACACAACACATACACAACACATACACAGCACATACACAACACATACACAACACATACACAACACATACACAACACATACACAACACATACACAGCACATACACAACACATACACAGCACATACACAACACATACACAACACATACACAACACATACACAACACATACACAACACATACACAACACATACACAACACATACACAGCACATACACAACACATACACAACACATACACAACACATACACAACACATACACAACACATACACAGCACATACACAGCACATACACATAACATACACAACACATACACAACACATACACAGCACATACACAACACATACACAGCACATACACAACACATACACAACAGGTACACAACACATACACAGCACATACACAGCACATACACAACACATACACAGCACATACACAACACATACACAACACATACACAACACATACACAACACATACACAACACATACACAACACATACACAACAGGTACACAACACATACACAACACATACACAACACATACACAACACATACACAACACATACACAGCACATACACAACACATACACAACACATACACAACACATACACAACACATACACAACACATACACAACACATACACAGCACATACACAGCACATACACAACACATACACAACACATACACAACACATACACAACACATACACAGCAGATACACAACACATACACAGCACATACACAACACATACACAACACATACACAACACATACACAACACATACACAACACATACACAACACATACACAGCACATACACAGCACATACACAACACATACACATCACATACACAACACATACACAGCAGATACACATTATTATTGCGCTCAGACATGAATATTTGTGTACTGACCTGATGGACAGATGGACAGGCGTCTGTAGTTGTTGTTGTCCTGGGACATGTCCTCGCACCAAAGCAGGAAAACAAGTCAGGACCCGGGACAAACTAAACCACAGCTGAGAGCGATGTTCATCCAGTCCTGAAGCAAATGATGTTATTGACTGAACTCGATCACTGCTGGATCCACTCTGTTTTTGGGCTTTGAAGAGCAAATACGCAAAAGGCTCTGTCTCAACTTTGATCCGCCATTAGAGAAGCCAGACTGACCACACCTCCACTGCACTGACCACACCTCCACTGCATTGACCACACCTCCACCGCACTGACCACACCTCCACCGCACTGACCACACCTCCACTGCACTGACCACACCTCCACTGCATTGACCACACCTCCACCGCACTGACCACACCTCCACTGCATTGACCAGACCTCCACCGCACTGGCCACACCTCCACCGCACTGACCACACCTCCACTGCACTGACCACACCTCCACTGCACTGACCACACCTCCACTGCATTGACCACACCTCCACTGCTCTGACCACACCTCCACTGCACTGGCCACACCTCCACTGTATTGACCACACCTCCACTGAACTGACCACACCTCCACCGCACTGACCACACCTCCACTGAACTGACCACACCTCCACTGCTCTGACCACACCTCCACTGCACTGGCCACACCTCCACTGCACTGACCACACCTCCACTGCTCTGACCACACCTCCACTGCACTGGCCACACCTCCACTGAACTGACCACACCTCCACTGCTCTGACCACACCTCCACTGCACTGACCACACCTCCACTGTATTGACCACACCTCCACTGAACTGACCACACCTCCACTGCTCTGACCACACCTCCACTGCACTGACCACACCTCCACTGTATTGACCACACCTCCACTGCACTGGCCACACCTCCACTGTATTGACCACACCTCCACTGAACTGACCACACCTCCACTGCACTGACCACACCTCCACCGCACTGACCACACCTCCACTGAACTGACCACACCTCCACTGCTCTGACCACACCTCCACTGCACTGGCCACACCTCCACTGCACTGACCACACCTCCACTGCACTGGCCACACCTCGCGGCTTATTTGCGTTTGTCTTTCAATGTACAGGCGTCCAACTTCTGCGTAACGCGCAAATCGGCGTCTGCGGTGTGAAGGGAGCGCCCAGCCACCCGGCGGAGGAAATCCATTTCGACCGCTTGTATCTGCGATCTTGTTCTTTGGGTCATTACCCAAAGCTCATGACCATAGGTGAGGTCAGAACGTAGACCGACCGGTAAATAGAGAGCTTTGTCTTTGGACTCAGCTCCTTCTTCACCACAACAGTCGATGCAGCGACTGCATCACTGCAGCTGCTGCACCGATCCGCCTGTCGATCTCACGCTCCATCCTTCACTCACTCATGAACAAGACCCCGAGATACTTGAACTCCTCCACTTGGGGCAAGGACCCCCCACCCACCTGGAGAGGGCAAGCCACCTTTTTCCGGTCGAGGTGCTGATAATGATGATGAGTTGAAGTTCCTCCCATCACAATCAAAAGAGCACATCACCTGGACAACCAAGACCTGCAGCTGATGAACCACGAGGCCTGAGAATGAGGTTTATTAACGATCGTGTGAAGGAATGTGTCTTTAAAGCTGCAAGGGTTAAAGGAGACCTCCAGGGTTAAAGGAGACCTCCAGGGTTAAAGGAGACCTCCAGTGTTAAAGGAGACCTCCAGCAAAGGTTCCACCATCCACCATCTGTGAAGAGCTCAGGAGGAGAAAACTGAGACATGGGTTCTCTTTCCCACCAGGAGAAGCAGAGGCGCTCCTCAGAACACCAGGAGAAGCAGAGGTGCTCCTCAGAACACCAGGAGAAGCAGAGGCGCTCCTCAGAACACCAGGAGAAGCAGAGGTGCTCCTCAGAACACCAGGAGAAGCATAGGCGCTCCTCAGAACACCAGGAGAAGCAGAGGTGCTCCTCAGAACACCAGGAGAAGCAGAGGTGCTCCTCAGAACACCAGGAGAAGCAGAGGCGATCCTCAGAACACCAGGAGAAGCAGAGGTGCTCCTCAGAACACCAGGAGAAGCAGAGGTGCTCCTCAGAACACCAGGAGAAGCAGAGGCGATCCTCAGAACACCAGGAGAAGCAGAGGTGCTCCTCAGAACACCAGGAGAAGCAGAGGCGATCCTCAGAACACCAGGAGAAGCAGAGGTGCTCCTCAGAACACCAGGAGAAGCAGAGGTGCTCCTCAGAACACCAGGAGAAGCAGAGGCGCTCCTCAGAACACCAGGAGAAGCAGAGGCGATCCTCAGAACACCAGGAGAAGCAGAGGTGCTCCTCAGAACACCAGGAGAAGCAGAGGCGATCCTCAGAACACCAGGAGAAGCAGAGGTGCTCCTCAGCATGGATGCAGCGTGGGTGTGGTCAGTTAATTCAGTTATATATCCAGTTCTTTCAGAGGTGTCAGGAGTGACTGGGGAGTTTCTTTTTTTTGGAGGGGCCCTTCATTAGGATTAGATCAGGTTTTGGGTTCGATGCCCGTTTCCAGCATGAACCCTTTTGTTTTCTATTTTTCCCTTTCAGTTGCTCAGTGTTCTCATGGTTCTCAGGGTTCTCAGGGATCTCAGGGTTCTCTTGGTTCTCATGGTTCTCAGTGTTCTCAGTGTTCTCAGTGTTCTCATGGTTCTCATGGTTCTCATGGTTCTCATGGTTCTCAGTGTTCTCATGGTTCTCTTGGTTCTCATGGTTCTCTTGGTTCTCATGGTTCTCTTGGTTCTCTTGGTTCTCAGTGTTCTCATGGTTCTCTTGGTTCTCAGTGTTCTCAGTGTTCTCATGGTTCTCAGTGTTCTCATGGTTCTCATGGTTCTCATAAGGCGCTGGTACAGCTGGCAGCCCGGTGTAAACGCTCTCTCTTTTTTCTCACACTTATTGTGCTTTATCTCCTATTTTTGGAAATATAGTTAGTATATTTTTTCTATTTTACTGTACGATAGGGACACGCACTGGAATCGTTTTTAATTCAACTGTTTTTGACTTTTTTTCGGCTGGATTTGAGCGTTTTTCGTCGTGTTGTTGTGATGTGAGCTAGCTCCGAGCGAGCCCACCAGCCCCCCCGCGCCCTCCGGCCGCCGCTAAAGTACGGCGTGTCGTCGGTACACGTTTATGTACACGTTTATATGAAAGAGGAACTTCATGAACGATCGGGACACGCACTGGAATCGCTTTAAATTAACTTGTTTTGACTTTATTCGGCTGGATTGAGTGTTTTCGTCGTGTCGTTGCGATGTGTCTTGGCTCTGAGTCCCCCGGCTCCGGCCCCGCCCGGCGCCGTACCGCGTTTACACAAAGGAGGAACTCATGAAACTGCGGAGAACAGTCGTCTTACCCGGAGATCGTCACGTTATCCCGGCGGACATCCTAAGGAAAACGCAACGAGGCAGACGGGCTGGACGTAAACTCCGAGAGAAGAGAGGGACAAACAGGAAGTCGGTTCCCGCCGTAGTCATGGGTAACGTGAGGTCCCTTCAAAATAAAATGACGGAAATAGCGAGCCTCATGCGGTCCCAGAGGATGTATAGGGACAGCAGCGTCTTGATTTTCACAGAGACCTGGTTAACAGCAGAAATGCCAGACTCTATTGTAGGTTTGGACAATTTTCATCTGCTGCGGGCGGACAGAACGAGAGAATCCGGGAAGAAAAGAGGTGGAGGTCTGGCGGTGTATGTGAACACGAGCTGGTCCAAACCCGAACACTGCACAGTGAAGGAGCAGCTATGTAACAGGGATATTGAACTATTGGCTATTGGCATGAGGCCATATTATCTTCCCCGGGAGTTCTCACATGTGATTTTGATCGCAGTCTATGTGGCCCCGTCTGCCAATGCTGAAAATGCTTGTGAAGCACTGCTCTCCTGCACTTGTAGGCTGCAAACACAGCATCCACAGGCTCTCTTCCTCATCTCTGGTGACTTTAACCACGCTTCTCCCTCTTCTGTTCTACCAACATACACCCAGTATGTTACCTGCCCCACCAGAGAGAATAGACCATTGGACTTGTTTTTTGCCAACACCAAGGAGGCTTATTCTTCTTCCCCCCTCCCTCCCCTGGGCAGCTCGGACCACAACCTTGTACATCTGAGGCCTGTGTATGAACCCATCGTGCGCAGGCAGCCTGTGGTGTCCCGTGAGGTGAGGATGTGGTCTGCTGAGAGCGAGGAGGCTCTGAGGGACTGCTTCAGCACCACTGTCTGGACTGAGCTTTATGACCCACATGGGGAGGACATCAACACCATCACAGAGTGCATCACGGACTACATCAACTTCTGTTTTGAGAACATTATTCCCTCCCGGACGGTGCGGTGTTTTCCAAACAACAAGCAATGGATTAACCGTGAACTGAAGGCTCTGCTGAAGGAGAAGAAGAGAGTCTTCAGGTCAAGGAACAAGGAGGAGCTGAGGACTGTGCAGAAGGAGCTGAGGAGGAAGATCAGGCAGGCTGAGGCCGGCTACAAGAGGAGGATGGAGGAGCAGCTGCAGCAAAAGAACATTCAGGGAGTGTGGAGGAGCCTGAAAACCATCTCGGGCTTCAAAATCCCCCCTGCCCAGACAGAGGGGGATCTACAGTGGGTGATGGTTTAAATGCTCACTTCTTGAGGTTTGATCGGTCACCCGCCCCTCCCCCTGCACAGCTGCATGCTCCCTCTTCCACAGCTGGACAATGCCCTGCATCTGTTCCTCTTCGCTTATCTGCCCCGGACCATCAGCTCCCCACTTCGCCTGGACTCACCCATCCCCCCAGCACACTGTCCCCCTGCCAACCACTGACTGTCACAGCAGCACAGGTGAGGAGTGAGCTGAAGAGGATTAAAGTGAGGAAGGCAGCAGGACCTGATGGCATCAGCCCCAGGCTCCTTAAGTCCTGCGCAGATGAACTGTGTGGAGTTATGGAGCATGTCTTCAACATGAGCCTGAAGCTGAGGGTGGTACCACAGGTCTGGAAGACCTCCTGTCTGGTACCTGTGCCTAAGACACCGTGCCCCAAAGACCTCAACAGCTTCAGGCCAGTGGCTCTCACGTCCCACCTGATGAAGACACTGGAGCGGCTGGTCCTGGACCACCTCCGCTCTACCGTGCGCTCAGCCATGGACCCGCTGCAGTTTGCAAATCGGCCTGGCATCGGAGTGGAGGACGCCGTCATCTCCCTGCTGCACCGCTCTCTCTCTCACCTGGAAAAGCCTGGCAGCTCTGTGAGGATTCTGTTCTTCGATCTCTCCAGCGCCTTCAACACCTGCTCCTGAGGGACAAGCTGGAGACGGCTGGTGTGGAGTATGACCTGCAGAGTGGATCCTGGACTACCTCACAGACCGACCCCAGTTTGTGAGAGCCCGGAACTGTGTGTCTGACACTCGGACCTGCATTGTGGGGGCGCCCCAGGGCACTGTCCACGCGCCCCTTCTCTTCACCCTTTACACTGCAGACTTCAGACATGACACGGACAGCTGTGTCCTGCAGAAGTTCTCTGATGACTCTGCCATCATCGGACTCATCAGGACGACGATGACGCGGAGTACAGAGGACTGGCGCAGGACTTTGTGGACTGGTGTCAGCGGAACCACCTCCTCATCAACGTGGTGAAGACCAAGGAGATGGTGGTGGATTTCTGCAGACGCCACCCCACTGCCCCCTCACCAGTGAACATTCAGGGACGGGACATTGAGAGAGTGACTCATACAAGTACCTGGGTGTTCATCTGAACCACAAACTGGACTGGACTCATAACACAGACTGTACAGGAAGAGCCAGAGTCGGCTCTACCTCCTGAGGAGACTCAGGTCTATTGGAGTGACAGGGCCACTCCTGAAGACCTTCTCTGACTCTGTGGTGGCATCAGCCCTCCTGTAGGTGTGGCCTGCTGGAGCAGCAGCATCACAGAGAGGGAGAGGAAGAGGCTGGATAGAGTCATCAAGAAGTCCAGCTCCGTCCTGGGCTGTGCTCTGGACTCGGTGCAGGAGGTGGGGGACAGGAGGGTCCTGGCTAGATTCACATCTATGCTGGACCATGAGTGTCACCCCCTGCAGGACACTCTGTCCCCTGCAGGACACTCTGTCCGCTCTGGAGAGCAGCTTCAGTGAGAGACTGATCCACCCTCGCTGTGTGAAGGAGACGTTTCACAGTCTTTCCTTCTGCTGCTGTCAGACTTTATAACAAACACTGTTAGTCCTGAACACTCACAATACTGACCTAACCATGTGCAATTCTGTCATATGTGCAATTGCTGTGGGAATTCATGTGCAATTCATGTGCAATTACTGTGAAATTCATGTGCAATCTATGTGCTGTCGTGACACATATTCATGTGCAATTACTGTCGTGATCACATGCAATGGTATTTATGTATTTATTGATTTATTTGTCTATGGGAGTTTTTTATTTATTTATAGGAGATCTTCTACTGAAAGTGTTTTTCAGACTTTCTATAAGTGATCTGTTCTTCTGTATCTTCCTGCGTTGCACCAATGAAATTTCCCTATGTGGGACAATAAAGGAATATCTTATCTTATCTTATGGTTCTCATGGTTCTCATGGTTCTCTTGGTTCTCAGTGTTCTCATGGTTCTCAGTGTTCTCATGGTTCTCAGTGTTCTCATGGTTCTCAATGTTCTCATGGTTCTCTTGGTTCTCATGGTTCTCTTGGTTCTCATGGTTCTCATGGTTCTCTTGGTTCGCATGGTTCTCATGGTTCTCATGGTTCTCAGTGTTCTCATGGTTCTCAGTGTTCTCATGGTTCTCAGTGTTCTCATGGTTCTCAATGTTCTCATGGTTCTCTTGGTTCTCATGGTTCTCTTGGTTCTCATGGTTCTCTTGGTTCTCATGGTTCTCATGGTTCTCAGTGTTCTCATGGTTCTCATGGTTCTCTTGGTTCGCATGGTTCTCATGGTTCTCATGGTTCTCAGTGTTCTCATGGTTCTCAGTGTTCTCATGGTTCTCAGTGTTCTCAATGTTCTCATGGTTCTCTTGGTTCTCATGGTTCTCTTGGTTCTCATGGTTCTCATGGTTCTCTTGGTTCGCATGGTTCTCATGGTTCTCATGGTTCTCAGTGTTCTCATGGTTCTCAGTGTTCTCATGGTTCTCAGTGTTCTCATGGTTCTCAATGTTCTCATGGTTCTCTTGGTTCTCATGGTTCTCTTGGTTCTCATGGTTCTCTTGGTTCTCATGGTTCTCATGGTTCTCAGTGTTCTCATGGTTCTCAATGTTCTCATGGTTCTCTTGGTTCTCATGGTTCTCTTGGTTCTCATGGTTCTCTTGGTTCTCATGGTTCTCATGGTTCTCATTGTTCTCATGGTTCTCATGGTTCTCTTGGTTCGCATGGTTCTCATGGTTCTCATGGTTCTCATGGTTCTCTTGGTTCTCAGTGTTCTCATGGTTCTCTTGGTTCTCATGGTTCTCATGGTTCTCTTGGTTCTCATGGTTCTCTTGGTTCTCATGGTTCTCATGGTTCTCATGGTTCTCTTGGTTCACATGGTTCTCATGGTTCTCATGGTTCTCTTGGTTCTCTTGGTTCTCAGTGTTCTCATGGTTCTCTTGGTTCTCATGGTTCTCTTGGTTCTCATGGTTCTCAGTGTTCTCATGGTTCTCTTGGTTCTCATGGTTCTCTTGGTTCTCATGGTTCTCATGGTTCTCTTGGTTCTCTTGGTTCTCATGGTTCTCTTGGTTCTCTTGGTTCTCATGGTTCTTGTGTAAGTTTGTTGTTTTCGTCCAGAGATTAAAAATATTCAAGAGTTTTCAGCGATACGATCAATACAATCAACCCAATGACATCAGAAGTGTTACAAGTCGCATCCTTCAATGTGAACGGCTCTGAACACAATCAAACCAACAAAAACTTAATTAAAAGAAAGATTAGATCTTGTATATATTCAAGAGAAACATTTGAATGACGAAAAGGAGATGCAACTTAGATTTCAAACTGAATAGTTTTTGAACAGAGTTTTGATATGATACAGATATGTGCTGGTTAAGTGGAATATTAATGAAACGGTTTTCACTCATTCAAATGTGGGAAGTGAACCCTAGAGTCAGAATACCCATTTTTCTAATCCACACACAATCTATTCCAGAATAATTACTTTTTTGTTCTCATTAAAAACAGATCTAAAATCACTGCAGCAGACATAAGCACAATAGACCAGACAATAGAAGTCATCATGCTCTACATTTCTGTGGATTTGGAGGAAAGACTAATAAACACACTGTGGAGGTTCAATGCCAGCCTGCTTAAAGACCCTTTGTCTCCAGGAAAATTGTCTTGAGAGGACAAATTATAGCCATAGTCCCGAAAAAAGGAAAGAAAGGGAAAAAAGCTAAAAGATCTGCAAGAAAAAATGTAATGGATGGAGGAAAACCATGCCAAAAAAGGGCTGTCCTAAAATAAGAGAAGAAATTCATGATCCGACTTCACAGGATATAGTTAGTAAAATGCTCTTTACCAAACAAAGTTATTATGAGAGTCGATCAAAATGTTCTAAATTATTATCTTGGAAACTTAAAAAACAACCTGTAAGAACAATTTTTAATATACGGGCAAAATTATGTAATCTTATCTCAACAAGACCAAATTCAATCAGCATTTGAACATTTTACCAAAATTCCAGACGATAATGAAGACAACATAAATTCCTTTCTGGACACCATCAATTTGTCTGTTATGTCAGAAGAACAACATAAAAAATAGGACCTGAAATAACACAATCAAAAGATTAAAGAACAATGAATTTCCGGGGAGCAAAAGGTTCACCTCAGACTGTATAAAGCTCTAAAAGACACAACTTTTAACTGGGAACTTAAGAAAACTCAGACCCTCTTAGAAGAAGCCATCATGTCCCTGACACCAAAAGAAGGGAAGGACCGACTGGACTGTGCCTCATATAGACTATTTCTATTCTGAATTTACACCTCAATCGTATTTACACCTCAATTATGTCCAAAAGAATGGAACAAATCCTCCCAAACTGAATCCACAAAGACCATACAGGATTCATGAGCAAACAACAAACACAAGACGACATAAGACTGTCCTTTACACACAATGAGACAAATAAAAAAACAACAACACTAAGCAGTAATAATTACTTGAGACGCTGAGAAGGTTTTTGATTCTGTAGCTGGACATATTTATTTAAAGTGATAAACACATTTCAAATTGACGATTCAATTATACAAGATATTGGGGCTCTTTACGATGGTCCAACATCAAGAATTAAAATCAATGGTCATGTGACAGGTCCACTGACTCTGGAAAGGGGGTCAGGCAGGGCTGTGCCTGGTCTCTCCTCCTGTTTGCTCTGTAATTTGAACCATTGGCCCAATTTATTAGACATTCGGAAACAATTCACAGCGTTACAATTGATGGGATGGAACATAAAATTGCCTGCTGCAGATGATGTTTAATTATATTTAACCAAACCAGACATTTCCATTCCTAATGTGATGAGTTTCCTTCAAGAAGTTTCTCCAATGTCTGGATATAAATTAAATGTACAAAAAAACGTGGGTTTGGATGAATATACGGAGAACGGCGGAGGAGTGTAGTGGTTAGGGACGTTAGCCAGGTCCTTAAGATGATTGGAACCAGGAGCAGGCTGGGAGACGTACGGGGGGCTCCTTCATTAGGAATGGACTTCCGGTATGACATAAAGTACTATTTTACCCTCAAAGTCCCAAGAAAAGAGGAGCAAGAGTTGAGCAAACGCAGAGCACACAAGCCTGGCCCACGTGAAAAACAGCCCGCCTCTCATGCTAACAATGCTAACATGGTCTCCGAGCGCGCACTTGTCCGTAGGTGGAGGGGAGATCACCTTACACTGACTGGCCATTATGATGCGTGACATGGCGGCGCTGAGGGCGGAAATGAGATCAGTCCGGTATTGCTCGATTTGAAGAAATAGTCCCTCCCATCACGATCGAAAGAGCACATCGCCAAACCAAGACCAGCAGCTGATAATCCACGAGGTCTGATTATGAGGTTTCTAAATGATCGTGTGAAGAAGTGGAATTATAAAAACAAATAACTTCTTCAAAAAATACACTTAAATCTGGGAAATTACACTACAGGACATTACAGGACAAAAAATATTACACATGTGATGATTGACATTGTGTTACAGTATTGCACATGGGTATGACAGTATTGCACATGGGTATGACAGTATTTGTTATAAAGTCTGACAGCAGCAGAAGGAAAGACGTGTGAAACGTCTCGAGGGTGGATCAGTCACAGAAGCTGCTCTCCAGAGTGGACAGAGTGTCTTGCAGGGGGCGACACTCATGGTCCAGCATAGATGTGAGTTTAGCCAGGACCCTTCTGTCCCCCACCACCTGCACCAAGTCCAGAGGACAGCCCAGGATGGAGCTTTGTCCAGCTTCTTCCTCTCCCTCTCTGTGATGACCACACCTACAGGAGCTGATGCACCACAGAGTCAGAGAAGGTCTTCAGGAGTGGCCCTGTCAGGAGTGGCCCTGTCAGGAGTGGCCCTGTCACTCCAAAAGACCTGAGTCTCCTCTGGCTCTTCCTGTACAGTCTGTGTTATGAGTCCAGTTTGTGGTTCAGATGAACACCAGGTCCTTGTATGAGTCACTCTCTCAATGTCCCGTCCCTGGATGTTCACTGGTGAGGGGGGCGTGGCCTCTGTTGAAGTCCACCATCTCCTTGGTGTCCCTTGGGTCAGAGACCTCCTCCACCGCTGTAGCCTGGGGCTCCAGCTCGTCTTTGTTGGATCTCCGCAAGAGTCTATTTTTGCGTCCACTATCTTTATAATCTTGTCAGGAATCTCTTTAAAGCTGCCACAATCACCGGGTTTATCCTGCTCCCAGTCTCCCCTGCAGAAGAATCTGATCTAGAGCTGGAGCGGTCGTGTGACACGGCCGAAGTAACAGTGTGGCCTGAGTGCAATCCCCGCCCGAGTGCGCAGAGGCTAACGCTGGGACAGAGCTAGCAGCTAGCTTAGGTGTTACCCTGCTAGCCTGATTCTCTGTGGCATTTTCTGTTCCATGTTAACAAAATGTCCACGTGTGAATATTGGGTCTACCCCTGGGGAACTCAGGCCAGACTAGGCACGTCCGCACTGTGTGTGCTGTGTTCCATGTTTATTTTATTTTATTAATTTAAAAATTGAAAGAAAAGTGTAATTTTTATTGTTCACACTGGGTGTACTTAAGGCTAGATCCGAGTTTGGAAAACAGAAAAAAAAGTAATCCATGTTGATTTTATGGCCTTTTAAAAATGGGGACCCTCGAGGGTCCCGAATGTGACAAACGTGACTTTTCCCATAAAAGGGATCGATTTGGATAAATACATTCATTATCATCACAAAAATGATTCCAGTTGCCGACATTAAACAGTGACTTTTTACAGCACTGACTCTTTCAACTGAGACAGTTTTACTCACACAGGTGCTAATGTGCTGGTACTGCTCAACATTAGCACATGCTATTTTGGAGACGTGTTGCACCTTATTTACCATCTGAAACTACACATAATATTAGTGGCATAATAGTTCAGATGTGTGCCTGCAGTGGCTCTTATAGTAATGCCATTGAGCCACAGATAAAAGTTTGAATAGAGGATTTTTCGCCAATTTGAGAATTCAAGTGACTGTTAGTCCCTTTTTTTTAAACGTGCATGCTTACCCTCACCCCCCCCCCCTCCGGTTCTTTCCATGAGGCCGCCTCCCATCAAACCTGGTGCAGAAGCACCAACAGTCTCGCTGCTACACGTGTGTTTGTTTATTACCACGATGGAGCGCATCATCTCTCGTCTGCAGATTTATGTCTCTTCTGAGTCTTTCTCTGTGTCATGTTTGTCCTGTAACTGAAGGAACTCACTAAACACACACATATCAACCACACATGTGTAACCAGGGAAACCTGCTGCTATGGCAACGAGGCTGCAGGTGTGCAGTAGCACGCAGGGAAGGATTGACATGTGGGAGAACTTCTCTGCTGTCCACGCCACAAGGAAATTCAGATGACATGCCCCTCCCCCCTCCACTGCTTTAGCCCTGTCAGAGAAAGAGCTGCTTTCTCCTTTTGCTTACATTAAAGGCACACTTCTCTTCTTATCTCCATGGAGATGATATTGCTTTGGCTGGAAAGATCTAAATTATGACACGAAAATAATCTACCTCTGTGTGGAGACAAGCCTCCTGGCCGAGTTACAGGTCAGATCTGTGTGGAGACAAGCTTGCTCACAGTTTGACTGCATGTTTTGTCAAGTTATTTTTGAGCAATAAACATACCTTTTAGGTAATAAATGCTAAATAATGCCAATACCATACTGTAACATTCCAGGCAAAATATCTCCATGGAGACGAGCTAGTGGCAGAACTCCCACCAGAATAGTTACACAGTGCAGCTTAAAGATATGGATGAAATACATATCTCATTACAGATCATTTTAAAGCAATGTTTGGGCGGGACAAATGTATTTGTATTTTTTCCTTTTCTTGGTTTACTGTTCCACAAGTCTCTATGTGAAGTCTTATAACTACAGCGGCTCAAAGTTGCTCAGTTTTCCAGTGCTTAGGTAGATATTGTTGTCCATCTGTGCCTCCGTCTCATGGCACGATGTCTTCCTGTCCCTTTGTGTTGGACGCTGGTTTTCATCTGCGTAACAGGAACTGTTTTCTGTTTTCTAGATCTTGCAACAGTTTCACCAGGAACAGTTTTTTGAGAAAAATCCTATGTTTCGCCGAGCGTTGGACTTGGTCTATCAGCCCAATGACCTGGACACGGTAAGAGCACTTCAATCTAAAACCCTGAGCTTCTCCTAATGCATCACATCACAGCCTTCACTGGACAACACCTGACCAGGGGAAACTGAGAGTTTTTTCTAGCTCAAAGGTCATCTCTGTCCATATAAAAAAACAATTATTATCATTTTGAAATAGTTCTTATTGTATCATTATTATTCCCATTCCTAGAATGCAAATTTTACCATGTTCCCATTGGCCCATTTCTTCGAAAATTTGCTGAGTGATCAGATCCGGCAAAAATCCTGTTGGGCGAATTGGATGGACACAAAAAAAATGTCTCGACAGCGCCCCCTGGAAGTGTCCCCTTATTTAAATTTTGACACACCTTTTTTGGAATAGGCTCATGAAATGTGGTGGACGATAGAGCCCACGGAAATAAGCTTAAAATATAATTGCTGCTCTCTGACTAATAGGAAGTTTGTCATTTGAAAACAGATTTCACTTGCCAAATATTTGTATAAACTCATATTATGTCCACACCTCAGGAGATGGATATCTATGTATACTTCCGTTACATACGCTTGTCCGGTGCATTTCTCCATCCATAACAAATGACCTGTTTGAGTTATAAGATGGTGTTTGGTATCCATGTTTTCCTCACACTGTTAGCTACAGAATGAGACCATCCAATCCGAAATCATCCAATTTTTTTAGTCCACGGGTTAGTTTTTTACAGCCTCCGGGGAAACAATGCGCCTCTTCCGACGCACATGTTCATCTTGTTTACATGCACATAGCGTCTCGTAACGATGACGTAGGACATTTTGATTGCCATATTATTCTAGCCAATGAGCCAAGCTTTCGAACGGTTGGTGGGTTTTAGGGCTTCTTCACACAGAATCTTCTCTATGCTTATGCGCAAAGACAGTCAAGAGCCAGATTTTTCGGCAGACGGCGACAAGATTTTACGCATCACGTTTTCTGATTTTATTAGCCTTTTGGACGAGCATTTTGCTAGATATATGTATTATTATACCAATACAAAAATAAAATAAAAATATATATATATTTTTTTTTCATGGGTAAACTCATATTTACACATTTTCACATACATTGTTTTTAGCAGTTATAATAGGTATTAGTGGCCTACAAAACATCAAACTGTATGTTTTATGATCATAGAGGAGCTAAAATTGTAATAAAACAGTTTGGCACAGTTGGCACATATTTGGATCACTTGAATATACTTTTTGATAGAAAAAGGTCAAAGCACCAAAATGCCTGTTCTAGAGATCTGAAACTTTACACAGTTGTTGTCATGACAACATCATGTACAGTGAACAGCATAAACACACAATGAAGTATGTCCTGCTCAGGACCATTACAAATTGACAATATTCAGGCGAGACTAAAAAAAGGATGTATTTTGTATGTTTTGTATGTCTAAAAGAGCCTCCAGTACAGTTGATATAACATTTCACCTCATCATTTACAAACTGGAACACACTGGCCCACATTGGGCAAATGTAGTCCAGCTCCATTTCATTGAATTAAAGAAAATATTGAGTTGAATTTAGTTTTTCCATTCACGTTGATCCTCAGGTCAAACATATTCCACATTCTTCTCTCTGAGGCAGAATCTCACCCATCAGAACATTGGGCCTTGAACGCTGCTGGTTCAGGGTTTGAGAGCCATTCTTTATTTTTCCGACTTCTGTTGGAAGTTTGAGATATTCTGGGATCCAGTTCTCCTTGTCCTTGACCACATCTTTGTCTTCAGTGTCCCCTTTAATACCAACAATCTGCAGATTACATCCACCTTCTCTGTTCTCCAGCTCGTCCAGTTTGTCTGTCAAAACACCACCTGGTTTGTAAAGTAGAGACGTGTCCTTCAGGTCAGAGACGTGTCCTTCAGGTCAGAGACGTGTCCTTCAGGTCAGAGACGTGTCCTTCAGGTCAGAGACGTGTGTCCTTCAGGTCAGAGACGTGTCCTTCAGGTCAGAGACGTGTCCTTCAGGTCAGAGACGTGTCCTTCAGGTCAGAGACGTGTGTCCTTCAGGTCAGAGACGTGTCCTTCAGGTCAGAGATGTGTCCTTCAGGTCAGAGACGTGTGTCCTTCAGGTCAGAGACGTGTGTCCTTCAGGTCAGAGACGTGTCCTTCAGGTCAGAGACGTGTCCTTCAGGTTAGAGACGTGTGTCCTTCAGGTCAGAGACGTGTCCTTCAGGTCAGAGACGTGTGTCCTTCAGGTCAGAGACGTGTCCTTCAGGTCAGAGACGTGTCCTTCAGGTCAGAGACGTGTGTCCTTCAGGTCAGAGACGTATCCTTCAGGTCAGAGACGTGTGTCCTTCAGGTCAGAGACGTGTCTTTCAGGTCAGAGACGTGTCCTTCAGGTCAGAGACGTGTCCTTCAGGTCAGAGACGTGTCCTTCAGGTCAGAGACGTGTGTCCTTCAGGTCAGAGACGTGTGTCCTTCAGGTCAGAGACGTGTCCTTCAGGTCAGAGACGTGTCCTTCAGGTCAGAGACGTGTCCTTCAGGTCAGAGACGTGTGTCCTTCAGGTCAGAGACGTGTCCTTCAGGTCAGAGATGTGTCCTTCAGGTCAGAGACGTGTGTCCTTCAGGTCAGAGACGTGTGTCCTTCAGGTCAGAGACGTGTCCTTCAGGTCAGAGACGTGTCCTTCAGGTTAGAGACGTGTGTCCTTCAGGTCAGAGACGTGTCCTTCAGGTCAGAGACGTGTGTCCTTCAGGTCAGAGACGTGTCCTTCAGGTCAGAGACGTGTCCTTCAGGTCAGAGACGTGTGTCCTTCAGGTCAGAGACGTATCCTTCAGGTCAGAGACGTGTGTCCTTCAGGTCAGAGACGTGTCTTTCAGGTCAGAGACGTGTCCTTCAGGTCAGAGACGTGTGTCCTTCAGGTCAGAGACGTGTGTCCTTCAGGTCAGAGACGTGTCCTTCAGGTCAGAGACGTGTCCTTCAGGTCAGAGACGTGTCCTTCAGGTCAGAGACGTGTGTCCTTCAGGTCAGAGACGTGTCCTTCAGGTCAGAGACGTGTCCTTCAGGTCAGAGACGTGTCCTTCAGGTCAGAGACGTGTGTCCTTCAGGTCAGAGACGTGTGTCCTTCAGGTCAGAGACGTGTCCTTCAGGTCAGAGACGTGTCCTTCAGGTCAGAGACGTGTCCTTCAGGTCAGAGACGTGTGTCCTTCAGGTCAGAGACGTGTCCTTCAGGTCAGAGATGTGTCCTTCAGGTCAGAGACGTGTCCTTCAGGTCAGAGACGTGTCCTTCAGGTTAGAGACGTGTGTCCTTCAGGTCAGAGACGTGTCCTTCAGGTCAGAGACGTGTGTCCTTCAGGTCAGAGACGTGTCCTTCAGGTCAGAGACGTGTCCTTCAGGTCAGAGACGTGTGTCCTTCAGGTCAGAGACGTATCCTTCAGGTCAGAGACGTGTGTCCTTCAGGTCAGAGACGTGTCTTTCAGGTCAGAGACGTGTCCTTCAGGTCAGAGACGTGTGTCCTTCAGGTCAGAGACGTATCCTTCAGGTCAGAGACGTGTCCTTCAGGTCAGAGACGTGTCCTTCAGGTCAGAGACGTGTCCTTCAGGTCAGAGACGTGTGTCCTTCAGGTCAGAGACGTGTCCTTCAGGTCAGAGACGTGTCCTTCAGGTCAGAGACGTGTGTCCTTCAGGTCAGAGACGTGTCCTTCAGGTCAGAGACGTGTCCTTCAGGTCAGAGACCTCCTCCTCGGCCGCTATAGTCCCTCTGGATTTCAGAAGTATGTATTTGGGTGCTGCCTGGTGGTCCAGCGATGAAGGCGGCTGCACATGTGCCAGGCTCTATGTGCCACAGGGTTGTGAGTTCAAATCCTGGCTCCGAATGTTTACTTCATGTCCTTCCTTCTCTCTCATCCCCATTTTACGCTCAGCTGTCCTGTCTTATAGGCTACGGGCTAAACAATCCTTCCATGGACACGTAGAAACAATGACATTATTGACATGGAATTCATTTCAAACTGGATCTTTTTGACGGACTCTGCAGTAGATGAGACGTATTCACAGAACAAGTGTTGCAGTCATTTCTTAGGCTTTTTATTATTATTGTTTTGGATGAATTTATTCTATGTGTTTGCTCTTTATTGTGTTCCTTGTTTTGTGTTTGACTTCTTTAAATGTTAAAAAGAAACATTGATTGAATACTTAAAAAAATACAAATAAATGTCAGTGTTGTAGAGGAGGATGTACATGCGAAGTACATCTTCTCCTCCCTGCTCCTCACACCTCCTCCCTGCTCCTCACACCTCCTCCTGCTCCTCACACCTCCTCCTGCTCCTCACACCTCCTCCTGCTCCTCACACCTCCTCCCTGCTCCTCACACCTCCTCCTGCTCCTCACACCTCCTCCTGCTCCTCACACCTCCTCCCTGCTCCTCACACCTCCTCCTGCTCCTCACACCTCCTCCTGCTCCTCACACCTCCTCCCTGCTCCTCACACCTCCTCCTGCTCCTCACACCTCCTCCCTGCTCCTCACACCTCCTCCTGCTCCTCACACCTCCTCCTGCTCCTCACACCTCCTCCCTGCTCCTCACACCTCCTCCTGCTCCTCACACCTCCTCCTGCTCCTCACACCTCCTCCCTGCTCCTCACACCTCCTCCCTGCTCCTCATACCTCCTGCTCCTCACACCTCCTCCCTGCTCCTCATACCTCCTGCTCCTCACACCTCCTCCCTGCTCCTCATACCTCCTCCTGCTCCTCACACCTCCTCCCTGCTCCTCACACCTCCTCCCTGCTCCTCATACCTCCTCCTGCTCCTCACACCTCCTCCCTGCTCCTCACACCTCCTCCTGCTCCTCACACCTCCTCCTGCTCCTCACACCTCCTCCCTGCTCCTCACACCTCCTGCTCCTCACACCTCCTCCCTGCTCCTCACACCTCCTGCTCCTCACACCTCCTCCCTGCTCCTCACACCTCCTCCCTGCTCCTCACACCTCCTCCCTGCTCCTCATACCTCCTCCTGCTCCTCACACCTCCTCCCTGCTCCTCATACCTCCTCCTGCTCCTCATACCTCCTCCTGCTCCTCATACCTCCTCCTGCTCCTCACACCTCCTCCCTGCTCCTCATACCTCCTCCTGCTCCTCACACCTCGCTCCTCACACCTCCTCCCTGCTCCTCATACCTCCTCCTGCTCCTCATACCTCCTCCCTGCTACTCACACCTCCTCCTGCTCCTCATACCTCCTCCTGCTCCTCACACCTCCTCCCTGCTCCTCATACCTCCTCCTGCTCCTCACACCTCCTCCCTGCTCCTCACACCTCCTCCCTGCTCCTCATACCTCCTCCTGCTCCTCACACCTCCTCCCTGCTCCTCACACCTCCTCCTGCTCCTCACACCTCCTCCCTGCTCCTCATACCTCCTCCTGCTCCTCACACCTCCTCCCTGCTCCTCATACCTCCTCGTGCTCCTCACACCTCCTCCCTGCTCCTCACACTTCCTCCTGCTCCTCACACCTCCTCCCTGCTCCTCACACTTCCTCCTGCTCCTCACACCTCCTCCCTGCTCCTCACACCTCCTGCTCCTCACACCTCCTCCCTGCTCCTCATACCTCCTCCTGCTCCTCACACCTCCTCCCTGCTCCTCATACTTCCTCCTGCTCCTCATACCTCCTCCTGCTCCTCACACCTCCTCCCTGCTCCTCATACCTCCTCGTGCTCCTCACACCTCCTCCCTGCTCCTCACACTTCCTCCTGCTCCTCACACCTCCTCCCTGCTCCTCACACCTCCTGCTCCTCACACCTCCTCCCTGCTCCTCATACCTCCTCCCTGCTCCTCATACCTCCTCCTGCTCCTCATACCTCCTCCCTGCTACTCACACCTCCTCCCTGCTCCTCATACCTCCTCCTGCTCCTCACACCTCCTCCCTGCTCCTCATACCTCCTCCTGCTCCTCACACCTCCTCCCTGCTCCTCATACCTCCTGCTCCTCACACCTCCTCCCTGCTCCTCATACCTCCTCCTGCTCCTCACACCTCCTCCCTGCTCCTCACACCTCCTCCCTGCTCCTCATACCTCCTCCTGCTCCTCACACCTCCTCCCTGCTCCTCACACCTCCTCCTGCTCCTCACACCTCCTCCCTGCTCCTCATACCTCCTCCTGCTCCTCACACCTCCTCCCTGCTCCTCATACCTCCTCGTGCTCCTCACACCTCCTCCCTGCTCCTCACACTTCCTCCTGCTCCTCACACCTCCTCCCTGCTCCTCACACCTCCTACTCCTCACACCTCCTCCCTGCTCCTCATACCTCCTCCTGCTCCTCACACCTCCTCCCTGCTCCTCACACCTCCTCCCTGCTCCTCATACCTCCTCCTGCTCCTCACACCTCTTCGGTGTTTATGGTGTTCTCCTACTTCGATGCAGAATCGGCTCAGGACCCACGCGAGACCCGCAAAGCTTAGAAAGTGATTCATTTCGTCGCGCCATTTTACAGTATTCACAAGAAGTCTCCACACTGTCCTCTGTCCCGGTCTCTCCACACTGTCCTCTGTCCCGGTCTCTCCACACTGTCCTCTGTCCCGGTCTCTCCACACTGTCCTCTGTCCCGGTCTCTCCACACTGTCCTCTGTCCCGGTCTCTCCACACTGTCCTCTGTCCCGGTCTCCACACTGTCCTCTGTCCCAGTCTCCACACTGTCCTCTGTTGCTGGACTAGTCTCCTCCTCAACACTGGACAATTTGTTCAAACTGCAAATGCCGGTGTTGTTTTGGTTGGATGTGAAACAAGCAGCAGTTTGTTCTTCAAGGAAACATTGGGGTTGCAGGACCTCCTCCCTCCTCCCTCCTCCCTCTCCTCGCTCCCAAAGCGCTCGCATCAGGCTGAAGTACAGAGGCAGGCTGAAGGGGCAGGAGGAGGGCAGGAGGAGGGCAGAAAGAGGGCAGGAAGAGGGCAGGAGGAGGGCAGGAAGAGGGCAGGAGGAGGGCCGGAGGAGGGCAGGAGCAGGGCAGGAGCAGGGCCGGAGGAGGGCCGGAGGAGGGCAGGAGCAGGGCCGGAGGAGGGCAGGAGGAGGGCCGGAGGAGGGCAGGAGCAGGGCAGGAGCAGGGCCGGAGGAGGGCCGGAGGAGGGCAGGAGCAGGGCCGGAGGAGGGCAGGAGGAGGGCCGGAGGAGGGCAGGAGCAGGGCCGGAGGAGGGCAGGAGGAGGGCCGGAGGAGGGCAGGAGCAGGGCCGGAGGAGGGCAGGAGGAGGGCCGGAGGAGGGCCGGAGGATAAAGTGCAGACAGTGCACTACATGAGAGCTCAACATGGGGAGGACTTCCACAACCCGTCAGGGCCCAGGGGCCCAGGGGCCCACACATGACGGAGGAAAGCACCAGCACTTTACAAAAATATAAACCTTTGAAATTAAAACAATGGTAAAGATTGTCTTCACATGGTAATATTCTGATCGTCACATCAGGGACAAAAGAAGCATTTCCACACAGGAAATGGACAATAATTGTAGAATCATAAAACAATGTGTCATGGCGACGCCGTCCACCCAACCAAACGTCAGCCATTTTGGATCCACATGTACTATGCATGACTCAGCGTTTTTTCTACACGTTCTTTGACAAACTCCTATTAGGGCGTTGGCCCGAAAAAGCTGCAATTTGGTAAATATGTTGTTACAGAGTGGAGCATCACACCTTTACATGATCTCTGTGTGACAAAGCTGCAAAATGTGGCTAGAATTTAAGAAATGTCCCAAATATAAAAGTCCGAATTGCGTTAAATTTGTTGTTGAACCCCATTCCCTAACTCCACTTCCTGTGAATCTATTTCATTAGGCACGATAGTGCCCCCTACAGAAGAAAATCAAATCATTTATATGGAAGTTTATGAATTTGGCACATGAAATGTCCATAAAGAACTATCAACAATCTTAGAGAAAAAACTATACTCCTCTTTTCTTCATTTGAAGAAAGATCTCCTAATGAAGCCCCCCAAAAATCTCCCCAGACACCAATCCTCAGAAAGAACTGGATGTATAAGACCCTCACTGCAAGTATTTTACAATCTCCCACATTTGACACATTTGAGTCGATGTCTTTAGTCACAGAGTTTATGTCCTAAAGCAGACGCCAACATGGAGCAGAAAGTCTGATGTTTAAGACAAATACATCATGTCCTCAGTCTCTTTAAATGAACAGAAATGTATCACCATGTGACCACGACCTGAACTCACATGCCCCACACTGGAGACTCCATCTCTCCTGAGGAGCGCCTCTGCTTCTCCTGGTGTTCTGAGGAGCACCTCTGCTTCTCCTGGTGTTCTGAGGAGCACCTCTGCTTCTCCTGGTGTTCTGAGGAGCGCCTCTGCTTCTCCTGGTGTTCTGAGGAGCACCTCTGCTTCTCCTGGTGTTCTGAGGAGCACCTCTGCTTCTCCTGGTGTTCTGAGGAGCACCTCTGCTTCTCCTGGTGTTCTGAGGAGCGCCTCTGCTTCTCCTGGTGTTCTGAGGAGCACCTCTGCTTCTCCTGGTGTTCTGAGGAGCACCTCTGCTTCTCCTGGTGTTCTGAGGAGCACCTCTGCTTCTCCTGGTGTTCTGAGGAGCACCTCTGCTTCTCCTGGTGTTCTGAGGAGCACCTCTGCTTCTCCTGGTGTTCTGAGGAGCACCTCTGCTTCTCCTGGTGTTCTGAAGAGCACCTCTTCTTCTCCTGGTGTTCTGAGGAGCACCTCTGCTTCTCCTGGTGTTCTGAGGATCACCTCTGCTTCTCCTGGTGTTCTGAGGAGCACCTCTGCTTCTCCTGGTGTTCTGAGGAGCACCTCTGCTTCTCCTGGTGTTCTGAGGAGCGCCTCTGCTTCTCCTGGTGTTTTGAGGAGCACCTCTGCTTCTCCTGGTGTTCTGAGGAGCACCTCTGCTTCTCCTGGTGTTCTGAGGAGCACCTCGGCTTAACTCTGGAGGTCTCCTTTAACCCTGGAGGTCTCCTTTAACTCTGGAGGTCTCCTTTAACTCTGGAGGTCTCCTTTAACCCCGGAGGTCTCCTTTAACCCTGGAGGTCTCCTTTAACCCTGGAGGTCTCCTTTAACCCTGGAGGTCTCCTTTAACCCTTGCAGCTTTAAAGACACATTCCTTCACACGATCGTTAATAAACCTCATTCTCAGGCCTCGTGGTTCATCAGCTGCAGGTCTTGGTTGTCCAGGTGATGTGCTCTTTTGATTGTGATGGGAGGAACTTCAACTGCTGAGCCATCAAGGAGCTCAGGAATGATCTCCTCCATAAAGCCTCCTTTCTCCTCCTCCTCCTTCTCCCACAAGTCTCAGGTTAGGATGGGATCTGGACTCCAAATCCAGGATCTTATTAGGCCCGAGCGCCACAAGCTGGCGAGAGGCCTATTAATCTCGTAAGGCCGTGCGAAGCACGGCTGCGAAAGTGCGCACGTAGTGCGCACGAAATCGAGCGCGAAGCGCTCGCCCACTTCCAAACACTCACTAACGCACTCCTCCACTCATGCACGCCCCGTGCATACTAATTAGTATTAGGAAAATGGAACATTACCGTTGTAAACGGGCGAAGCCCGTGCAAAAGTTCGCACTAAACGAGCACTTTACATTGTCGTCATCCCCATATAAAGCACTCATTTGCGCTAAGTAGCTCACGAATACGTTCCCCATCTCTTGCATGTTCCGTGCATATAAGCATGTAAGGCAAAAATTGAACATTATTACTGTATAGAGGGCCAAAAACACAAAGTGGGCGGAGCCCACTCAAAATTATCGAAAGTACCCGTCAGTGACCAGGGACCCACACCATGAGGTAGGAAAGCGCGAGCGCTTTCCGAAAATGTATAGTTTATGATATTTGAAAAATGGGAAACATTGTTTTCGCATCGGAATATTATTCTTTCTTTCTTTCTTCTTCTTCTCGGGACCAACCCCCCTATTTTTCACCCAGTGAACATTGACGAAAAGTCACAAAAATTTGCACGCCTCTAAAAATCGTGCCTCTCTACATTCTGGCTATTTCCCTTTTCTAAAATTAAAAAAATTGGCGCGTCAGCGCCCCCAAATGTACCAAAAATGCATTGAGAGATGGGAAATGACCCAAAAAAAATCTGATCGTAGAATCATGAAATTTGGCGCAGAGGTAGATGGTGACAAGAGAAGTAAAAAATATTATTACGGCAACGCCGTCCCCCGAACCAAATGTCGGCCATATTGCTTCAAAAATGGCTAAACATGACTTCGGAGTTTTTCCAAACGTCGTACTTTTACGAACTCCTCCCAGGGCGTTGGCCCTAAAAAGCTGAAATTTGGTGAAAATGCTACTGAGGAGTGGGACATCAAAAGTTATCCAAATTACATTGATACCTCTCACGGTCTCTGTGCGGCGAAGCCGCAAACTGTAGCTAGAATTTCAGAAATCTCCCATATTTAAAATTTCTGCCGTTTGCGCAGATAAAGTCCGAATTGCGTCAAATTAGAATCAGTTGTTAAACTCTTTGCCCTAAACCTACTTGAAGTGAAATAAATTCATTTGGCGCCACAGCGCCCCCTACAGATTTTATATGGAGGTTAAATGTTTAGTTTTGCGAAATTATATGAAATTTGACACACAACTCAATTTTAGCATCCCCATCAAAAAAGTCAATGACCCATGTCATAATTGTTATGGCGTTGCCGTAACGATGACCGAAACCTTTCATGTTATTCCAATGGGGAAATCGCCAGAACATGTTTACACTTTAGACTTTCACAAACTCCTCTTAGGGCGTTAGACATATTAACCTGAAATTTGGTGAGACTCATCTTCAGGACCATCAAAAGTTATCCACATTTTCATTCAAAGAGTCACGGTGTCTGTGCGGCAAAGCCGCACATTTTGCCAAGAATTCAAAATAAAATTGCTTTTTGATGGTAAAACAAAGGGGAGAAGATGTGACAGCGTCACAGATTCAGCAGTAGGCGTAATAAAAGGACAATTGGGGCGCGTTAGCGCCCCCTCCTCTTGCGGCGTGGCGAGGGCCGATCATTGCCGCTTGCGGCTATATTTTTTCATATTATTCTTAGACTCCAGCGTGGTCACTCTGTCCTGCGGCGTGGTCACTCTGTCCTGCAGCGTGGTCACTCTGTCCTGCGGCGTGGTCACTCTGTCCTGCGGCGTGGTCACTCTGTCCTGAGCGTGGTCACTCTGTCCTGAGCGTGGTCACTCTATCTAAGCGTGGTCACTCTGTCCTGCAGCGTGGTCACTCTGTCCTGCAGCGTGGTCACTCTGTCCTGAGCGTGGTCACTCTGTCCTGCGGCGTGGTCACTCTGTCCTGCGGCGTGGTCACTCTGTCCTGAGCGTGGTCACTCTATCTAAGCGTGGTCACTCTGTCCTGCAGCGTGGTCACTCTGTCCTGCAGCGTGGTCACTCTGTCCTGCGGCGTGGTCACTCTGTCCTGCGGCCTGGTCACTCTGTCCTGCAGCGTGGTCACTCTGTCGGTCACTCTGTCCTGCAGAGTGGTCACTCTGTCCTGAGCGTGGTCACTCTGTCCTGAGCATGGTCACTCTGTCCTGCAGCGTGGTCACTCTGTCCTGCAGCGTGGTCACTCTGTCCTGCGGCGTGGTCACTCTGTCCTGAGCGTGGTCACTCTGTCCTGCAGCGTGGTCACTCTGTCCTGAGCGTGGTCACTCTGTCCTGAGCCTGGTCACTCTATCTGAGCGTGGTCACTCTGTCCTGCGGCGTGGTCACTCTGTCCTGAGCGTGGTCACTCTGTCCTGCAGCGTGGTCACTCTGTCCTGCAGCGTGGTCACTCTGTCCTGAGCGTGGTCACTCTGTCCTGCAGCGTGGTCACTCTGTCCTGTGGCGTGGTCACTCTGTCCTGAGCGTGGTCACTGTCCTGCAGCGTGGTCACTCTGTCGGTCACTCTGTCCTGCAGCGTGGTCACTCTGTCCTGCAGCGTGGTCACTCTGTCCTGAGCGTGGTCACTCTGTCCTGCGGCGTGGTCACTCTGTCCTGCAGCGTGGTCACTCTGTCCTGAGCGTGGTCACTCTGTCTGAGCGGCGTGGTCACTCTGTCCTGCAGCGTGGTCACTCTGTCCTGAGCGTGGTCACTGTCCTGCAGCGTGGTCACTCTGTCGGTCACTCTGTCCTGCAGCGTGGTCACTCTGTCCTGCAGCGTGGTCACTCTGTCCTGAGCGTGGTCACTCTGTCCTGCGGCGTGGTCACTCTGTCCTGCGGCGTGGTCACTCTGTCCTGCAGCGTGGTCACTCTGTCCTGAGCGTGGTCACTCTGTCCTGCAGCGTGGTCACTCTGTCCTGCGGCGTGGTCACTCTGTCCTGAGCGTGGTCACTCTGTCCTGCAGCGTGGTCACTCTGTCCTGCAGCGTGGTCACTCTCTCCTGCGGCGTGGTCACTCTGTCCTGCGGCGTGGTCACTCTGTCCTGAGCGTGGTCACTCTGTCCTGCAGCGTGGTCACTCTGTCCTGCGGCGTGGTCACTCTGTCTGAGCGTGGTCACTCTGTCCTGCGGCGTGGTCACTCTGTCCTGCAGCGTGGTCACTCTGTCCTGCGGCGTGGTCACTCTGTCGGTCACTCTGTCCTGAGCGTGGTCACTCTGTCCTGCGGCGTGGTCACTCTGTCCTGCAGCGTGGTCACTCTGTCCTGCAGCGTGGTCACTCTGTCCTGAGCGTGGTCACTCTGTCCTGCGGCGTGGTCACTCTGTCCTGCAGCGTGGTCACTCTGTCCTGCGGCGTGGTCACTCTGTCCTGCGGCGTGGTCACTCTGTCCTGCGGCGTGGTCACTCTGTCCAGAGCGTGGTCACTCTGTCCTGAGCGTGGTCACTCTGTCCTGCGGCGTGGTCACTCTGTCCTGAGCGTGGTCACTCTGTCCTGAGCGTGGTCACTCTATCCTGCGGCGTGGTCACTCTGTGCAGCGTGGTCACTCTGTCCTGCAGCGTGGTCACTCTGTCCTGCGGCGTGGTCACTCTGTCCTGCAGCGTGGTCACTCTGTCCTGAGCGTGGTCACTCTGTCCTGCAGCTTGGTCACTCTGTCCTGCGGCGTGGTCACTCTGTCCTGCAGCGTGGTCACTCTGTCCTGAGCGTGGTCACTGTCCTGCAGCGTGGTCATTCTGTCGGTCACTCTGTCCAGAGCGTGGTCACTCTGTCCTGAGCGTGGTCACTCTGTCCTGCGGCGTGGTCACTCTGTCCTGCGGCGTGGTCACTCTGTGCAGCGTGGTCACTCTGTCCTGAGCGTGGTCACTCTGTGCAGCGTGGTCACTCTGTCCTGCGGCGTGGTCACTCTGTCTGAGCGGCGTGGTCACTCTGTCCTGCAGCGTGGTCACTCTGTCCTGCAGCGTGGTCACTCTGTCCTGAGCGTGGTCACTGTCCTGCAGCGTGGTCACTCTGTCGGTCACTCTGTCCTGCAGCGTGGTCACTCTGTCCTGAGCGTGGTCACTCTGTCCTGCAGCGTGGTCACTCTGTCCTGCGGCGTGGTCACTCTGTCCTGCGGCGTGGTCACTCTGTGCAGCGTGGTCACTCTGTCCTGAGCGTGGTCACTCTGTGCAGCGTGGTCACTCTGTCCTGCGGCGTGGTCACTCTGTGCAGCGTGGTCACTCTGTCCTGAGCGTGGTCACTCTGTGCAGCGTGGTCACTCTGTCCTGCGGCGTGGTCACTCTGTGCAGCGTGGTCACTCTGTCCTGCTGCGTGGTCACTCTGTGCAGCGTGGTCACTCTGTCCTGCGGCGTAGTCACTCTGTGCAGCGTGGTCACTCTGTCCTGCATTGCCTCCATCTCGGCCCTTACTAACACGCCACAGCCAATGACCAATTCCATTCTCTCCGGCAGGAGCGTGGCTCTCAGGTTTGTTAGCCGTGTTAGCCTCGCTAGTCTTGTTAGCTTGTGATGCGAGCTGTGGGACGTCAGCTTGGTTTTGGTCCCGTGGAGCTGCCGGACTTGTGTCGTCCTTGTTCACTCATCTCTCGTCCTTGTTCTTTAGGATTGGGTGGGTCAAACGATGATTTTAAAACCAGGTTTTGCAGCTGTGGTGTGAGGTCCATATCTCTTATAATAAAGAATAAACCTCATTCTATTTCATATCCTACCAAGGCTTGGAAATGGATCATTATCAATATCAATATATTTTTCATTCAACGTTTTCTAGGAAAGGATCCCCACACCCCTTACCTTGCGCTTCGTGAGTAATCCTTATAAGTAATCAGGCTACAATTTACCTACAGTTTGACTAGTAATCTCTGAAAAATAAAAATGTCAACCGTCTATAAACCCCAGAAAAGGTCCATAAATGAAGGGTGCTGCATTAGACTTTGTGTGTTTTCAGGTGCTGCAGCTGCAGAAGGAAAGTGGCACAGCAGAAGAACACCGCTTAGACAAAGAGGCCCGCAAGTGGTCCAGTCGAGTGGCCCGAGAGTACAAAAGCATCGTCCACACACAAAGGGTAAGAACAACTGCAACGCAAACGTCTCACCATTGGTCAGAAAGCAGAAGGTTTAGAATCAAAGGGTTTTCCACTCTCATTGTGTTTAGGGTTTTTACATCATCGGTTCCTAATTATATCAATGCAAGAAACTATAACATCTGCTTTGTTGTCAAGAAACTTTATTCAGAAGCTGAAGTCAGGCACGTTGAGCTGGTCCTGGAGCAGAGCGGGGGGAGGGCGTGGACTTCAGATCCAATATGGCCCCGCTGAAGGTGCTCTTTAAACTGGAAGAACTGCCGTTGCTGATGAGACGAAACAGAGACTTTTCTTCATCTCCTGTTTTGTGCTTTGTGGAGACGTGGCTCAGCGAGTCCGTCCCGGACTGTGACGTACAACTGGAGAGATTCCTGCTGCTCCGAGCTGAGAGATCTCACCGGAAGAAAACGAGGCAGTGGGATCTTTTACATCATCAACGTCTGATCTTCAGACGTGACTGTGATCTCCAAACACTGCTCTCCTGATCTGGAATATCTCTTCATCAACTGCAGACCATTCTACTCTCCACATGAGTTCACCTCATTCATCCTGGACACAGTTTACATCCCGCCGAGCGTGAACGTGCAGGAGGCACAGCACGAGCTCACGGACCAGGATCTGAGTGTGGAGCGGACCCTCCTGGACTCCTTGTGTATTATCATGGGCAATTTTAACACGAGGAATCTCAGCCACGAACTACCAAAGTACAGTTTATTAAAGTCCCGACCAGAGAGCAGAACACACTGGATCACTGCTACACAACAGTCAGCCACGCCTTCCACGACGTGGGCGGAGCCACACTGGGCTCGTCAGACCACGTCAGGGTTCACCTGATCCACACGTACAGACAGAAGATGAAGCTCTCCAAACCTGTAGTGAGGACTTCAGAGAAGTGGACCAATGACGCAGAGGAGGAGGAGCTACATGTGTGTGTTTGGACATTACAGACTGGGAAGTGTTCAGAGCTGCCACAGGCAGTTTGGATGAGGACCCGGACACTGTGATGTCACACATTCCATTCTGTGAGGACAGCATCATACCAACACACACCGTCACTCTCAATAATGACAAACCCTGGTTCAATCAATCAATCAACCTTTATTTATAGAGCCCTTTACAACCCTTAAAGTGACCAAAGTGCTTTACAAAATAAAGTGTCATTACATTACAGAGTGTTAAAATCCAGTCTGAATAAATACGTTTTAAGCCTGGATTTAAAAAGCTCGATCACCCCAGTGTTTGAGCCTGACCCTTTGGACGTCCAGCAGAAGCTGATTTGTTGACCTTAACCCTGCTTGGGTTTCGAGCAGACAGAAGCTTGGCCGTTTTTTAAAAACAAAAAGTAAAATTTTAAAATAAATTCTAAAAGAAACACACCAAACTGAGGCAGTTAAGGCGGCAGAATGAGGCAGCGCACAGGGCCGGTGATAGAGGGCGCTACTAAAGTATGGATTTAGCAGGGAGGTGTCGAGAGCTCAGGACAATACGCCTCTTCTCCAACAACAACCCCGCCTCTGTGTGGAGTGGCCCCGCCTCTGTGTGGAGTGGCCCCGCCTCTGTGTGGAGTGGCCCCGCCTCTGTGTGGAGTGGCCCCGCCTCTATGTGGAGTGGCCCCGCCTCAGTGTAGAGTGAGCTCTGGCTTCTCACCAACTACAAGCCCAGAGCCCCCCTTCCGCAGACGACAGAATACTGGCCCAGCAACTCAACTCCTTCTATTGCTGATTTGACTCCCCCCCACCTCCCCCACTGTGGCCACCTCTGCCAACCCAACCCCGGTCCCCCCACCTCCCCCACCCCTCACACACAACCCTAACCCTCGAAAAGCTGCTGGACCAGACAGTGTCACACCGGCCACCTTAAACTTCACTGTCTTCACTGGCATTTTTAACACCTCCTGGAGTCATGCCATGTCCCAGCTTCAAGTCGTCCATCATCGTCCCTGTCCCCAAGAAGCCCCGGATCACTGGACATAATGACTAAAGACCTGTGGCACTGACGTCTGTAGTTATGAAGTAATTTGAGCGCCTGGTCCTTCCACACCTCAAGTCCTTCTCCTCCCCCTGCTGGACCCCTGCTGGACCCCTGCTGGACCCTCTGCTGGACCCACTGCAGTTCTCCTACAGAGCCACAGGTCTGTGGACGACACCATCAACCTGGCTCTCCACTTCACCTGCAGCACCTGGACTCCCCGGGAACCTACACCAGGATCCTGTTTGTGGACTTCAGCTCTGCATCAACACCACCTCCTGCTCTGCTCCAGGACAAGCTCTGCCAGCTCAACCTGCCTGACTCCACCTGCAGGGGGAGCACCGACTCCACCTGCAGGGGGAGCACCGACTCCACCTGCAGGGGGAGCACCGACTCCAACTGCAGAGGGAGCACTGACTTCCTGACAGATCAGAGGCTGAGGAAGAATGTCTCAGACACTGGGACCATCAGCACAGGAGCTCCACAGGGCTGTGTACTTTCTCCCCTGCTCTTCTCCCTGTGACAAACTGCTGCACCTCCAGCCACGTTCTGTTAAACGAATTAAGTTTGCGGACGACACCACCCTCATCACCATGACGACACCACCTCCATCACCATGACGACACCACCCTCATCACCATGACGACACCACCCTCATCACCATGACCACACCACCCTCATCACCATGACCACACCACCCTCATCACCATGACGACACCACCCTCATCACCATGACCACACCACCCTCATCACCATGACCACACCACCCTCATCACCATGACGACACCACCCTCATCACCATGACTACACCACCCTCATCACCATGACGACACCACCTCCATCACCATGACGACACCACCCTCATCACCATGACGACACCACCCTCATCACCATGACTACACCACCCTCATCACCATGACGACACCACCTCCATCACCATGACGACACCACCCTCATCACCATGACGACTCCACCCTCATCACCATGACCACACCACCCTCATCACCATGACCACACCACCCTCATCACCATGACGACACCACCCTCATCACCATGACACACCACCCTCATCACCATGACGACACCACCTCCATCACCATGACGACACCACCCTCATCACCATGACGACACCTCCCCCATCACCATGACGACACCACCCCCATCACCATGACTACACCACCCTCATCACCATGACGACACCACCCTCATCACCATGACGACACCACCCTCATCACCATGACCACACCACCCTCATCACCATGACCACACCTCCCCCATCACCATGACGACACCACCCCCATCACCATGACTACACCACCCTCATCACCATGACGACACCACCCTCATCACCATGACGACACCACCCTCATCACCATGACGACTCCACCCTCATCACCATGACGACACCACCCTCATCACCATGACCACACCACCCTCATCACCATGACCACACCTCCCTCATCACCATGACCACACCACCCTCATCACCATGACGACACCACCCCCATCACCATGACGACACCTCCCCCATCACCATGACGACACCACCCTCATCACCATGACGACACCACCCTCATCACCATGACGACACCTCCCCCATCACCATGACGACACCTCCCCCATCACCATGACGACACCACCCCCATCACCATAACGACACCACCCTCATCACCATGACCACCCCACCCTCATCACCATGACGACACCACCCTCATCACCATGACCACACCACCCTCATCACCATGACGACACCTCCCCCATCACCATGACGACACCTCCCCCATCACCATGACGACACCACCCCCATCACCATAACGACACCACCCTCATCACCATGACCACCCCACCCTCATCACCATGATGACACCACCCTCATCACCATGACGACACCGCCCTCATCACCATGACGACACCTCCCTCATCACCATGACGACTCCACCCTCATCACCATGACCACACCTCCCTCATCACCATGACCACACCACCCTCATCACCATGACGACACCACCCTCATCACCATGACCACCCTCACCATGACGACACCACCCTCATCACCATGACTACACCACCCTCATCACCATGACCACACCACCCTCATCACCATGACGACACCACCTTCATCACCATGATGACACCACCTTCATCACCATGACGACACCACCCTCATCACCATGACGACACCACCCTCATCACCATGACGACACCTCCCCCATCACCATGACGACACCACCCTCATCACCATGACCACACCACCCTCATCACCATGACCACACCACCCTCATCACCATGACGACACACCACCCTCATCACCATGACGACACCGCCCTCATCACCATGACCACACCACCCTCATCACCATGACGACTCCACCCTCATCACCATGACCACACCTCCCTCATCACCATGACCACACCACCCTCATCACCATGACGACACCACCCTCATCACCATGACCACCCTCACCATGACGACACCACCCTCATCACCATGACTACACCACCCTCATCACCATGACCACACCACCCTCATCACCATGACGACACCACCTTCATCACCATGATGACACCACCTTCATCACCATGACGACACCACCCTCATCACCATGACGACACCACCCTCATCACCATGACGACACCTCCCCCATCACCATGACGACACCACCCTCATCACCATGACCACACCACCCTCATCACCATGACCACACCACCCTCATCACCATGACGACACACCACCCTCATCACCATGACGACACCACCCTCATCACCATGACTACACCACCCTCATCACCATGACAACACACCACCCTCATCACCATGACGACACCACCTTCATCACCATGACGACACCACCCTCATCACCATGACCACACCACCCTCATCACCATGACGACACCACCCTCATCACCATGACCACACCACCCTCATCACCATGACGACACACCACCCTCATCACCATGACGCAACCACCCTCATCACCATGACGACACCACCCTCATCACCATGACCACACCACCCTCATCACCATGACCACCCCACCCTCATCACCATGACGACACCACCCTCATCACCATGACGACACACCACCCTCATCACCATGACGACACCACCCTCATCACCATGACTACACCACCCTCATCACCATGACCACACCACCCTCATCACCATGATGACACCACCCTCATCACCATGACCACACCACCCTCATCACCATGACGACACCACCCTCATCACCATGACGATACACCACCCTCATCACCATGACGACACCACCCTCATCACCATGACTACACCACCCTCATCACCATGACGACGCCACCCTCATCACCATGACAACACCACCCTCATCCCCATGACCACACCACCCTCATCACCATGACGACACACCACCCTCATCACCATGACGACACCACCCTCATCACCATGACCACACCACCCTCATCACCATGACCACACCACCCTCATCACCATGACGACACCACCCTCATCACCATGACAACACCACCCTCATCACCATGACCACACACCACCCTCATCACCATGACGACACCACCCTCATCACCATGACTACACCACCCTCATCACCATGACAACACACCACCCTCATCACCATGACGACACCACCTTCATCACCATGACGACACCACCCTCATCACCATGACTACACCACCCTCATCACCATGACCACACCACCCTCATCACCATGATGACACCACCCTCATCACCATGACCACACCACCCTCATCACCATGACAACACCACCCTCATCACCATGACGACACCACCCTCATCACCATGATGACACCACCCTCATCACCATGACCACACCACCCTCATCACCATGACGACACCACCCTCATCACCATGACGACACACCACCCTCATCACCATGACCACACCACCCTCATCACCATGACGACACACCACCCTCATCACCATGACGACACCACCCTCATCACCATGACCACACCACCCTCATCACCATGACCACACCACCCTCATCACCATGACGACACCACCCTCATCACCATGACCACACCACCCTCATCACCATGACCACACCACCCTCATCACCATAACTACACCACCCTCATCACCATGACGACACCACCCTCATCACCATGACCACACCACCCTCATCACCATGACAACACACCACCCTCATCACCATGACAACACCACCTTCATCACCATGACGACACCACCCTCATCACCATGACTACACCACCCTCATCACCATGACCACACCACCCTCATCACCATGACGACACCACCCTCATCACCATGACGACACACCACCCTCATCACCATGACGACACCACCCTCATCACCATGACTACACCACCCTCATCACCATGACAACACACCACCCTCATCACCATGACGACACCACCTTCATCACCATGACGACACCACCCTCATCACCATGACCACACCACCCTCATCACCATGACGACACCACCCTCATCACCATGACCACACCACCCTCATCACCATGACGACACACCACCCTCATCACCATGACGACACCACCCTCATCACCATGACTACACCACCCTCATCACCATGACGACACCACCCTCATCACCATGACAACACCACCCTCATCCCCATGACCACACCACCCTCATCACCATGACGACACACCACCCTCATCACCATGACGACACCACCCTCATCACCATGACCACACCACCCTCATCACCATGACCACACCACCCTCATCACCATGACGACACCACCCTCATCACCATGACAACACCACCCTCATCACCATGACCACACACCACCCTCATCACCATGACGACACCACCCTCATCACCATGACTACACCACCCTCATCACCATGACAACACACCACCCTCATCACCATGACGACACCACCTTCATCACCATGACGACACCACCCTCATCACCATGACTACACCACCCTCATCACCATGACCACACCACCCTCATCACCATGATGACACCACCCTCATCACCATGACCACACCACCCTCATCACCATGACAACACCACCCTCATCACCATGACCACACCACCCTCATCACCATGACCACACCACCCTCATCACCATGACCACACCACCCTCATCACCATGACAACACCACCCTCATCACCATGATGACACCACCCTCATCACCATGACCACACCACCCTCATCACCATGACGACACCACCCTCATCACCATGACGACACACCACCCTCATCACCATGACCACACCACCCTCATCACCATGACGACACACCACCCTCATCACCATGACGACACCACCCTCATCACCATGACCACACCACCCTCATCACCATGACCACACCACCCTCATCACCATGACGACACCACCCTCATCACCATGACCACACCACCCTCATCACCATGACCACACCACCCTCATCACCATGACAACACACCACCCTCATCACCATGACAACACCACCTTCATCACCATGACGACACCACCCTCATCACCATGACTACACCACCCTCATCACCATGACCACACCACCCTCATCACCATGACGACACCACCCTCATCACCATGACGACACACCACCCTCATCACCATGACGACACCACCCTCATCACCATGACTACACCACCCTCATCACCATGACAACACACCACCCTCATCACCATGACGACACCACCTTCATCACCATGACGACACCACCCTCATCACCATGACCACACCACCCTCATCACCATGACGACACCACCCTCATCACCATGACCACACCACCCTCATCACCATGACGACACACCACCCTCATCACCATGACGACACCACCCTCATCACCATGACCACACCACCCTCATCACCATGACGACACCACCCTCATCACCATGACGACACACCACCCTCATCACCATGACGACACCACCCTCATCACCATGACTACACCACCCTCATCACCATGACCACACCACCCTCATCACCATGATGACACCACCCTCATCACCATGACCACACCACCCTCATCACCATGACGACACCACCCTCATCACCATGACGATACACCACCCTCATCACCATGACGACACCACCCTCATCACCATGACTACACCACCCTCATCACCATGACGACACCACCCTCATCACCATGACAACACCACCCTCATCCCCATGACCACACCACCCTCATCACCATGACGACACACCACCCTCATCACCATGACGACACCACCCTCATCACCATGACCACACCACCCTCATCACCATGACGACACCACCCTCATCACCATGACAACACCACCCTCATCACCATGACCACACACCACCCTCATCACCATGACGACACCACCCTCATCACCATGACTACACCACCCTCATCACCATGACAACACACCACCCTCATCACCATGACGACACCACCTTCATCACCATGACGACACCACCCTCATCACCATGACTACACCACCCTCATCACCATGACCACACCACCCTCATCACCATGATGACACCACCCTCATCACCATGACCACACCACCCTCATCACCATGACAACACCACCCTCATCACCATGACAACACCACCCTCATCACCATGATGACACCACCCTCATCACCTTGACCACACCACCCTCATCACCATGACGACACCACCCTCATCACCATGACGACACACCACCCTCATCACCATGACCACACCACCCTCATCACCATGACGACACCACCCTCATCACCATGACCACACCACCCTCATCACCATGACCACACCACCCTCATCACCATGACGACACCACCCTCATCACCATGACTACACCACCCTCATCACCATGACCACACCACCCTCATCACCATGACGACACCACCCTCATCACCATGACTACACCACCCTCATCACCATGACCACACCACCCTCATCACCATGATGACACCACCCTCATCACCATGACCACACCACCCTCATCACCATGACAACACCACCCTCATCACCATGACAACACCACCCTCATCACCATGATGACACCACCCTCATCACCATGACCACACCACCCTCATCACCATGACGACACCACCCTCATCACCATGACGACACCTCCCTCATCACCATGACGACACCACCCTCATCACCATGACGACACACCACCCTCATCACCATGACCACACCACCCTCATCACCATGACGACACCACCCTCATCACCATGACCACACCACCCTCATCACCATGACGACACCACCCTCATCACCATGACGACACACCACCCTCATCACCATGACGACACACCACCCTCATCACCATGACCACACCACCTTCATCACCATGACGACACCACCCTCATCACCATGACCACACCACCCTCATCACCATGACGACACCACCCTCATCACCATGACCACACCACCCTCATCACCATGACGACACACCACCCTCATCACCATGACGCAACCACCCTCATCACCATGACGACACCACCCTCATCACCATGACCACACCACCCTCATCACCATGACCACCCCACCCTCATCACCATGACGACACCACCCTCATCACCATGACGACACCACCCTCATCACCATGACTACACCACCCTCATCACCATGACCACACCACCCTCATCACCATGATGACACCACCCTCATCACCATGACCACACCACCCTCATCACCATGACGACACCACCCTCATCACCATGACGACACACCACCCTCATCACCATGACGACACACCACCCTCATCACCATGACCACACCACCCTCATCACCATGACGACACCACCCTCATCACCATGACCACACCACCCTCATCACCATGACGACACCACCCTCATCACCATGACCACACCACCCTCATCACCATGACCACACCACCCTCATCACCATGACGACACACCACCCTCATCACCATGACCACACCACCCTCATCACCATGACCACACCACCCTCATCACCATGACGACACCACCCTCATCACCATGACTACACCACCCTCATCACCATGACCACACCACCCTCATCACCATGATGACACCACCCTCATCACCATGACCACACACCACCCTCATCACCATGACGACACCACCCTCATCACCATGACAACACCACCCTCATCACCATGACAACACCACCCTCATCACCATGATGACACCACCCTCATCACCATGACAACACACCACCCTCATCACCATGACAACACCACCTTCATCACCATGACGACACCACCCTCATCACCATGACTACACCACCCTCATCACCATGACGACACCACCCTCATCACCATGACCACACCACCCTCATCACCATGACGACACCACCCTCATCACCATGACCACACCACCCTCATCACCATGACCACACCACCCTCATCACCATGACGACACACCACCCTCATCACCATGACCACACCACCCTCATCACCATGACCACACCACCCTCATCACCATGACGACACCACCCTCATCACCATGACTACACCACCCTCATCACCATGACGACACCACCCTCATCACCATGACGACACCTCCCTCATCACCATGACCACACCACCCTCATCACCATGATGACACCACCCTCATCACCATGACCACACCACCCTCATCACCATGACCACACACCACCCTCATCACCATGACGACAGGAGGTGGACTGACATTGTAAGGGACAAGATAAAAATGGAAGAAGATTCATTCAGACTTAATTTGGAAATTGACTTTGGACCAAATGAGACTTTTATTTCAATTTAGCTGTGCCATGTTTACGTTTCTTCTATTTGCACTTCTTATGTTCTTATGTTCTTATGTTCTTATGTTCTTATGTTCTTATGTTCTTATGTTCTTATGTTCTTATGTTCTTATGTTCTTATGTTCTTATGTTCTTATGTTCTTATGTTCTTATGTTGTGTATGTTTCTCTGGTCATGTTCTGGTTGTTGTATGTTTGATGTTGAAACAGTTGTGTTGCTTCCACGCTGCAGGTGTTGGAGGAGTTGGGGAGTGAGGAGAGCTCAGAGCACATGGAGCTGGAGAGTAAGATGGAGGACGCCCGCCAGAGCCTGAGAAGAGCTGAGGTGAACTTCTGCCCCCTGCTGCTTCAAACCAGCACTGCAGCCAAGAGCTTCCATTTTGGGGTTTATGCTCCAAGTCATGTGCTGAGATTGACCTTTATTATTCTCATCATGCAAACAAATACTTTGTAGTGTATTTAAAAGAAAACATTGACTATTAATATTAGAATGAAATGTAAAACATAGCACTGGACAAACACATTCTCTTTTCAGACTGTGAAGGTGAAAGCAGAGGCTCGTCTGGACGTGCTCCGGGAGGCGGGGGTCGCCGTGGAAACGTGGCTGAAGAGTGCCATGAACCAGGTGATGGAGGAGCTGGAGAATGAGCGCTGGAATAACCTGAGCACCGCTGACCCCTCGCTCTCCGTAAGTGTGGCACGCTGCTGCAGAGGATTCCTTTAAATTGCAAATATGATGCATTATGTATGCATTATGCATTATATTTGTATGTTATTAGACTTCAAACATGCTCTAGAGTCATTTGGCATCTCATGTTTAAAAAAATAAATAATAGTAATAATAAAAAAAGAGTGTTTATGACAAAGGAAATTGCATGTGTACAAGTCGGTGTAGCTGCCGACCATTTGATGGACAATGGACAATTTAATCATAAAAATATTGAGGCTCTTTACGATGGTCCAACATCAAGAATGATCAAATGATCAAATGAATGATCTCTTCACAGACTCACTGACTTTGGAAAGAGGGGTGAGACAGGGCTGTGCCTGGTCCCCCCTTTTGTTCACTTTGTAACTTGAACCATTTGCCCAATTTATTAGACAATCCAAAACAATTCATGCTGTTTCACTTGATGACACAGAACATAAAATTGCTGCAGATGATGTTCTATTATATTCGACTAAACCAGACATTTCTAAACGCAATGTGATGCATTTCCTTCATGATATTGGTTCAATGTCTGGATACAAATTGCATGTACAAACAATGTAAATTCCCTCTCACTGGCGCCCTCCTCTGACCTTTAGAAATACTCTCCATAGAGACCTATCAACAGTCTTAGTCTATTCTTAAAACTTTTCAACACTACAGTATAAAGTATCCCATACTTAAGTCTAAGTCAGGTGTGTTGTGCTTGTTGTCCAGGGCACAGCTGACCTGGAGCGGGAGGACGAGGAGGAGCTGGAGGACAACAGCTCCAGCCCCTCCAGCACCCTGAGGAACTACCCACTGACCTGCAAAGTCATGTACTCATACAAGGTACTCACTCTGACCTGTTTTTGTGCTGAACACATGCCACATGCTCATTATGCTGTGTCCACTGTCCAGGCGTCTCAGCCCGACGAGCTGACCATCGAGGAGCAGGATGTCCTGGAAGTCATTGATGATGGAGACATGGAGGACTGGGTCAAGGTCACGCTACATCCTCTTTGCTAACCATTTTTATCACATACTGGTTCTGAGTAAAAGTAGTATTACATACAAAATTCTAAGTACCTTTTTAAAGATGTACTTTTACAATAAAGGTTAGAGTATTTCACACAGATTTTGAGAACAATTAAAGTGTTTATGTAATGATTTTGTGTTGATCTTTGGTCAACAAAACACTATTTTTATCAAATTCTTCTAGTGAGTTTTACTTTACCTTATGCAGAATGTCACCATAAACATGTTCAAAATAACTTCTGAATACTACTAGGCGAGTCAATCTTTTGACTTATTGTTTTGACTCTGTGCTCAGGCCAGAAACCGCAGTGGTCAGGTGGGCTACGTCCCAGAGAAGTACCTGCAGCTGCCCTCCTCCCACAGCCTGCTGAGCATGCTGCAGGCTCTGGCCGCTCTGGACGCACGTTCACACTCGTCCAGCAACTCCACCGAGCCAGAGATGGAGGCGCAGTCCAGCCCTGTCAACGGAGACTCCAGCGGTGAGGTGCACGCCAGGCGTCCTGGAAAGACATGGGAACGAAATCAGTGGACGAAGAATTTGGAATTGAATTGGAAGCAAATACATATTAACAAAACAAGTCTTTGTTAATAAAAGACAGTAAATAAAAAACAGTATTTTGTGCACTAAAAGGAGCAGCGCATTATAAAGCGCATCAATAAATGGTCTTCTATGGATACTTGTTCATATATAAAGCGCATTAAGCTAAACAAAACAGACGGATAAGTCCCTCAGTCGAGCTTCATTAAACACGTTCAACTCATTCAGATCAACATTGTTCAACAACAAAACACACTCTGCTCCCGCTAACAGACACGTTAGCATATCCACAGCAACTCTCAGACAAGCGCACTACAAACACCTCCAATACAACACAACACACTCACTTTTACTGTTCAGTCCTCGTCCACAAATCCCTCCCACATCCCAGGATGCATCTGGAGTCACACTTCAGTGATGATTCCGGCCTTTGTGAAAGGAGTTTCAAGTCTGTGTCGTAAGCGTGTCTCTTGTGATTATATAACAGATCCATGTTCTCTTGGCAGGAGCCATCTTAGGGTCCTTTATTTAGGCGTCCGCAGTGTTCCTGACATATTTTGTAGTTTATATTTTGACGGAGCGCTGCGTGTAGTAGTAGACTACTGTTCCCAGAATGCTTTGCATACATGTTGTTGGGACTTCCGGTTCCGGAGTACTGTAAACATGCTTCTAGACATGCGTCGGCGTCTCTCGTGGGCAGCGGGCAGGCGGGCGGCGGGCAGGCGGGCAGGCGGGCAGGCGGGCAGGCGGGCAGGCGGGCAGGCGGGCAGGCGGGCGGCGGGCAGGCGGGTGGCGGGCAGGCGGGCAGGCGGGCAGGCGGGCAGGCGGGCGGCGGGCAGGCGGGTGGCGGGCAGGCGGGCAGGCGGGCGGGCTCGTAGTGCAAGTCGGGCTCCAGCATGTTTGGTGCGAGAGAGAGTGAGAAGTGATGAAGGAAAGACACAATATCCCACTTGATTTGAAACAATCTCGTCAAAGCCGCTCGTCTCTCACAGGGAGGAGGCACCGCTCGCTCTCCATGGTGCTTAAGCTTCATGTCAGAGGTTCAGGTGCGAACGGGGCGGAGCTTGGGTCCGATCTGGATTGGAGTCCACCTGTTAGTGCAGCTGAACCGCTCCTGGACGTTCATATTCTAGTGCTTGTTCCCATGGTGACGTGCAACGAATTGTATAATGTTGCCTGATTGTAAAAGTGTGTTTGCAGTGTCTTTTGCCAAGGCCCTTTACGACTACGCGGGGCAGACCGAAGACGAGCTGTCCTTCCCAGAGGGCGCCATCATCCGCATCCTGAGCCGAGAGACGCACGAGGACGACGGCTTCTGGGAGGGCGAGTTTAACGGCAGGGCGGGGGTTTTCCCGGCTGTTCTGGTGGAAGACCTGACCACGCTCAGCAAGAGCAGAGAGCCTCAGCAGGACAACAGTGTACAGGTACCACCACAATGCCCTGCTGCCCTCTCCTGCCCTCTGCTGCCCTCTCCTGCCCTCTCCTGCCCTCTGCTGCCCTCTCCTGCCCTCTGCTGCCCTCTGCTGCCCTCTCCTGCCCTCTCCTGCCCTCTGCTGCCCTCTCCTGCCCTCTGCTGCCCTCTCCTGCCCTCTGCTGCCCTCTCCTGCCCTCTGCTGCCCTCTGCTGCCCTCTGCTGCCCTCTCCTGCCCTCTCCTGCCCTCTGCTGCCCTCTGCTGCCCTCTGCTGCCCTCTCCTGCCCTCTGCTGCCCTCTCCTGCCCTCTGCTGCCCTCTGCTGCCCTCTGCTGCCCTCTCCTGCCCTCTGCTGCCCTCTGCTGCCCTCTCCTGCCCTCTGCTGCCCTCTGCTGCCCTCTCCTGCCCTCTCCTGCCCTCTGCTGCCCTCTCCTGCCCTCTGCTGCCCTCTCCTGCCCTCTCCTGCCCTCTGCTGCCCTCTGCTGCCCTCTCCTGCCCTCTCCTGCCCCCTGCTGCCCTCTCCTGCCCTCTGCTGCCCTCTCCTGCCCTCTCCTGCCCTCTGCTGCCCTCTGCTGCCCTCTCCTGCCCTCTCCTGCCCCCTGCTGCCCTCTCCTGCCCTCTGCTGCCCTCTGCTGCCCTCTGCTGCCCTCTGCTGCCCTCTCCTGCCCTCTCCTGCCCTCTGCTGCCCTCTGCTGCCCTCTCCTGCCCTCTCCTGCCCCCTGCTGCCCTCTCCTGCCCTCTGCTGCCCTCTCCTGCCCTCTGCTGCCCTCTGCTGCCCTCTGCTGCCCTCTCCTGCCCTCTGCTGCCCTCTGCTGCCCTCTGCTGCCCTCTGCTGCCCTCTGCTGCCCTCTCCTGCCCTCTCCTGCCCTCTCCTGCCCTCTCCTGCCCTCTGCTGCCCTCTCTCTCTCTCTCTCTCTCTCTCTCTCTGTCTGTTTATCACCATTGAAAGACAGAACTGTCCCATGGCGTGTGGGACAAGTGTGACCTGTGTTTGTGTCCCCAGGCGTCGTCCTCAGTGTTTGGACAGACCAAGGAGTCTCCTCGCAGCCCCTTCCTCCCGGGGCCCCCCCACAGCCCCCTGCAGACCCCCACCCTCTCATCTCCTCTGTCCAGCCTATCCAGCGCCTCTGCCTCCCCCATTGGCTGTCCACCGTCCTACTGCAATGGCCACCACAGAGCCCCGCCCACACCAACCAAGAGCCCCTACCACAGTGAGTCCTGCAGCGCCACAAACACATCTGTCCACTGTCCACTGTCCAACTGTTTATCTGTCCACTGTCCACTGTCCACTGTCCAACTGTCCAACTGTTCACTGTCCAACTGTTTATCTGTCCACTGTCCACTGTCCAACTGTTTATCTGTCCACTGTCCACTGTCCAACTGTTTATCTGTCCACTGTCCACTGTCCAACTGTTTATCTGTCCACTGTCCACTGTCCAACTGTTTGACTCTTTTTTCTGGGACTCCCGGGTGTGATGTCAATGCAGACAGTGTTGGGAAAGTTCACTTTCTACATGAACTAGTTCAGTTCATAGTTCATAATTCAACATTTTGAACTAAGTTCACAGCTCCAAAAAATGAACTAGTTCAGTTCTTTTTTTCAATATTATGCAATAATGTTTCTAAATGTTTCCACAGCCCAAACACAACCACAGCAGCAATTATTGTACTAGTTTAATTCTGAAAATATGTGTCAGATTTCACCTCCTGCACGTGAGGCCGTGACTGTAGCAGTTCATGGGATTTGTCTTGTTTTTTGTTGTTTCATTTGCACCTTGACAGGCTGCGACAGGGTGTGACAGGCTGCGACAGGCTGCGACAGGGTGTGACAGGCTGCGACAGGGTGTGACAGGCTGCGACAGGCTGCGACAGGGTGTGACAGGCTGCGACAGGCTGCGACAGGGTGTGACAGGCTGCGACAGGGTGTGACAGGCTGCGACAGGGTGTGACAGGCTGCGACAGGGTGTGACAGGCTGCGACAGGGTGTGACAGGCTGCGACAGGGTGTGACAGGCTGTGACAGGCTGCGACAGGGTGTGACAGGCTGCGACAGGGTGTGACAGGCTGCGACAGGGTGTGACAGGCTGCGACAGGGTGTGACAGGCTGTGACAGGCTGCGACAGGGTGTGACAGGCTGCGACAGGGTGTGACAGGCTGCGACAGGGTGTGACAGGCTGCGACAGGGTGTGACAGGCTGTGACAGGCTGCGACAGGGTGTGACAGGCTGCGACAGGCTGCGACAGGGTGTGACAGGCTGCGACAGGGTGCGACAGGGTGTGACAGGCTGTGACAGGCTGCGACAGGGTGTGACAGGCTGTGACAGGCTGCGACAGGGTGTGACAGGCTGCGACAGGGTGTGACAGGCTGTGACAGGCTGCGACAGGGTGTGACAGGCTGCGACAGGGTGTGACAGGCTGCGACAGGGTGTGACAGGCTGCGACAGGGTGTGACAGGCTGTGACAGGCTGCGACAGGGTGTGACAGGCTGCGACAGGCTGCGACAGGGTGTGACAGGCTGCGACAGGGTGCGACAGGGTGTGACAGGCTGTGACAGGCTGCGACAGGGTGTGACAGGCTGTGACAGGCTGCGACAGGGTGTGACAGGCTGCGACAGGGTGTGACAGGCTGCGACAGGGTGTGACAGGCTGCGACAGGGTGTGACAGGCTGTGACAGGCTGCGACAGGGTGTGACAGGCTGCGACAGGGTGTGACAGGCTGTGACAGGCTGCGACAGGGTGTGACAGGCTGCGACAGGGTGTGACAGGCTGCGACAGGCTGCGACAGGGTGTGACAGGCTGTGACAGGCTGCGACAGGGTGTGACAGGCTGCGACAGGGTGTGACAGGCTGCGACAGGCTGCGACAGGGTGTGACAGGCTGCGACAGGCTGCGACAGGGTGTGACAGGCTGCGACAGGGTGTGACAGGCTGCGACAGGGTGTGACAGGCTGCGACAGGGTGTGACAGGCTGCGACAGGGTGTGACAGGCTGCGACAGGGTGTGACAGGCTGTGACAGGCTGCGACAGGGTGTGACAGGCTGCGACAGGGTGTGACAGGCTGCGACAGGGTGTGACAGGCTGCGACAGGGTGTGACAGGCTGTGACAGGCTGCGACAGGGTGTGACAGGCTGCGACAGGGTGTGACAGGCTGCGACAGGGTGTGACAGGCTGCGACAGGGTGTGACAGGCTGTGACAGGCTGCGACAGGGTGTGACAGGCTGCGACAGGGTGTGACAGGCTGCGACAGGGTGTGACAGGCTGCGACAGGGTGTGACAGGCTGTGACAGGCTGCGACAGGGTGTGACAGGCTGTGACAGGCTGCGACAGGGTGTGACAGGCTGCGACAGGGTGTGACAGGCTGCGACAGGGTGTGACAGGCTGTGACAGGCTGCGACAGGGTGTGACAGGCTGCGACAGGGTGTGACAGGCTGCGACAGGGTGTGACAGGCTGTGACAGGCTGCGACAGGGTGTGACAGGCTGTGACAGGCTGCGACAGGGTGTGACAGGCTGCGACAGGGTGTGACAGGCTGCGACAGGGTGTGACAGGCTGCGACAGGGTGTGACAGGCTGTGACAGGCTGCGACAGGGTGTGACAGGCTGCGACAGGGTGTGACAGGCTGCGACAGGGTGTGACAGGCTGCGACAGGGTGTGACAGGCTGTGACAGGCTGCGACAGGGTGTGACAGGCTGTGACAGGCTGCGACAGGGTGTGACAGGCTGCGACAGGGTGTGACAGGCTGCGACAGGGTGTGACAGGCTGTGACAGGCTGCGACAGGGTGTGACAGGCTGCGACAGGGTGTGACAGGCTGTGACAGGCTGCGACAGGGTGTGACAGGCTGCGACAGGGTGTGACAGGCTGCGACAGGCTGCGACAGGGTGTGACAGGCTGCGACAGGCTGCGACAGGGTGTGACAGGCTGCGACAGGCTGCGACAGGGTGTGACAGGCTGCGACAGGGTGTGACAGGCTGCGACAGGCTGCGACAGGGTGTGACAGGCTGCGACAGGCTGCGACAGGGTGTGACAGGCTGCGACAGGGTGTGACAGGCTGCGACAGGGTGTGACAGGCTGCGACAGGGTGTGACAGGCTGCGACAGGGTGTGACAGGCTGTGACAGGCTGCGACAGGGTGTGACAGGCTGCGACAGGGTGTGACAGGCTGCGACAGGGTGTGACAGGCTGCGACAGGGTGTGACAGGCTGTGACAGGCTGCGACAGGGTGTGACAGGCTGCGACAGGGTGTGACAGGCTGCGACAGGGTGTGACAGGCTGTGACAGGCTGCGACAGGGTGTGACAGGCTGCGACAGGGTGTGACAGGCTGCGACAGGGTGTGACAGGCTGTGACAGGCTGCGACAGGATGTGACAGGCTGTGACAGGCTGCGACAGGGTGTGACAGGCTGCGACAGGGTGTGACAGGCTGCGACAGGGTGTGACAGGCTGTGACAGGCTGCGACAGGGTGTGACAGGCTGCGACAGGGTGTGACAGGCTGCGACAGGGTGTGACAGGCTGTGACAGGCTGCGACAGGGTGTGACAGGCTGTGACAGGCTGCGACAGGGTGTGACAGGCTGCGACAGGGTGTGACAGGCTGCGACAGGGTGTGACAGGCTGCGACAGGGTGTGACAGGCTGTGACAGGCTGCGACAGGGTGTGACAGGCTGCGACAGGGTGTGACAGGCTGCGACAGGGTGTGACAGGCTGCGACAGGGTGTGACAGGCTGTGACAGGCTGCGACAGGGTGTGACAGGCTGTGACAGGCTGCGACAGGGTGTGACAGGCTGCGACAGGGTGTGACAGGCTGCGACAGGGTGTGACAGGCTGTGACAGGCTGCGACAGGGTGTGACAGGCTGCGACAGGGTGTGACAGGCTGTGACAGGCTGCGACAGGGTGTGACAGGCTGCGACAGGGTGTGACAGGCTGCGACAGGGTGTGACAGGCTGCGACAGGGTGTGACAGGCTGTGACAGGCTGCGACAGGGTGTGACAGGCTGCGACAGGGTGTGACAGGCTGCGACAGGGTGTGACAGGCTGCGACAGGGTGTGACAGGCTGTGACAGGCTGCGACAGGGTGTGACAGGCTGTGACAGGCTGCGACAGGGTGTGACAGGCTGCGACAGGGTGTGACAGGCTGCGACAGGGTGTGACAGGCTGTGACAGGCTGCGACAGGGTGTGACAGGCTGCGACAGGGTGTGACAGGCTGCGACAGGGTGTGACAGGCTGCGACAGGGTGTGACAGGCTGCGACAGGGTGTGACAGGCTGTGACAGGCTGCGACAGGGTGTGACAGGCTGCGACAGGGTGTGACAGGCTGCGACAGGGTGTGACAGGCTGCGACAGGGTGTGACAGGCTGTGACAGGCTGCGACAGGGTGTGACAGGCTGCGACAGGGTGTGACAGGCTGCGACAGGGTGTGACAGGCTGCGACAGGGTGTGACAGGCTGTGACAGGCTGCGACAGGGTGTGACAGGCTGTGACAGGCTGCGACAGGGTGTGACAGGCTGCGACAGGGTGTGACAGGCTGCGACAGGGTGTGACAGGCTGTGACAGGCTGCGACAGGGTGTGACAGGCTGCGACAGGGTGTGACAGGCTGCGACAGGGTGTGACAGGCTGCGACAGGGTGTGACAGGCTGTGACAGGCTGCGACAGGGTGTGACAGGCTGCGACAGGGTGTGACAGGCTGCGACAGGGTGTGACAGGCTGCGACAGGGTGTGACAGGCTGCGACAGGGTGTGACAGGCTGTGACAGGCTGCGACAGGGTGTGACAGGCTGCGACAGGGTGTGACAGGCTGCGACAGGGTGTGACAGGCTGCGACAGGGTGTGACAGGCTGTGACAGGCTGCGACAGGGTGTGACAGGCTGTGACAGGCTGCGACAGGGTGTGACAGGCTGCGACAGGGTGTGACAGGCTGCGACAGGGTGTGACAGGCTGTGACAGGCTGCGACAGGGTGTGACAGGCTGCGACAGGGTGTGACAGGCTGTGACAGGCTGCGACAGGGTGTGACAGGCTGCGACAGGGTGTGACAGGCTGCGACAGGGTGTGACAGGCTGCGACAGGGTGTGACAGGCTGCGACAGGGTGTGACAGGCTGTGACAGGCTGCGACAGGGTGTGACAGGCTGCGACAGGGTGTGACAGGCTGCGACAGGGTGTGACAGGCTGCGACAGGGTGTGACAGGCTGTGACAGGCTGCGACAGGGTGTGACAGGCTGTGACAGGCTGCGACAGGGTGTGACAGGCTGCGACAGGGTGTGACAGGCTGCGACAGGGTGTGACAGGCTGCGACAGGCTGCGACAGGGTGTGACAGGCTGCGACAGGGTGTGACAGGCTGCGACAGGGTGTGACAGGCTGCGACAGGGTGTGACAGGCTGTGACAGGCTGCGACAGGGTGTGACAGGCTGTGACAGGCTGCGACAGGGTGTGACAGGCTGCGACAGGGTGTGACAGGCTGCGACAGGGTGTGACAGGCTGTGACAGGCTGCGACAGGGTGTGACAGGCTGTGACAGGCTGCGACAGGGTGTGACAGGCTGCGACAGGGTGTGACAGGCTGCGACAGGGTGTGACAGGCTGTGACAGGCTGCGACAGGGTGTGACAGGCTGCGACAGGGTGTGACAGGCTGCGACAGGGTGTGACAGGCTGTGACAGGCTGCGACAGGGTGTGACAGGCTGTGACAGGCTGCGACAGGGTGTGACAGGCTGCGACAGGGTGTGACAGGCTGCGACAGGGTGTGACAGGCTGTGACAGGCTGCGACAGGGTGTGACAGGCTGCGACAGGGTGTGACAGGCTGTGACAGGCTGCGACAGGGTGTGACAGGCTGCGACAGGGTGTGACAGGCTGCGACAGGGTGTGACAGGCTGCGACAGGGTGTGACAGGCTGCGACAGGGTGTGACAGGCTGTGACAGGCTGCGACAGGGTGTGACAGGCTGCGACAGGGTGTGACAGGCTGCGACAGGGTGTGACAGGCTGCGACAGGGTGTGACAGGCTGTGACAGGCTGCGACAGGGTGTGACAGGCTGTGACAGGCTGCGACAGGGTGTGACAGGCTGCGACAGGGTGTGACAGGCTGCGACAGGGTGTGACAGGCTGTGACAGGCTGCGACAGGGTGTGACAGGCTGCGACAGGGTGTGACAGGCTGCGACAGGGTGTGACAGGCTGTGACAGGCTGCGACAGGGTGTGACAGGCTGTGACAGGCTGCGACAGGGTGTGACAGGCTGCGACAGGGTGTGACAGGCTGCGACAGGGTGTGACAGGCTGTGACAGGCTGCGACAGGGTGTGACAGGCTGCGACAGGGTGTGACAGGCTGTGACAGGCTGCGACAGGGTGTGACAGGCTGCGACAGGGTGTGACAGGCTGCGACAGGGTGTGACAGGCTGCGACAGGGTGTGACAGGCTGCGACAGGGTGTGACAGGCTGTGACAGGCTGCGACAGGGTGTGACAGGCTGCGACAGGGTGTGACAGGCTGCGACAGGGTGTGACAGGCTGTGACAGGCTGCGACAGGGTGTGACAGGCTGTGACAGGCTGCGACAGGGTGTGACAGGCTGCGACAGGGTGTGACAGGCTGCGACAGGGTGTGACAGGCTGTGACAGGCTGCGACAGGGTGTGACAGGCTGCGACAGGGTGTGACAGGCTGCGACAGGGTGTGACAGGCTGTGACAGGCTGCGACAGGGTGTGACAGGCTGTGACAGGCTGCGACAGGGTGTGACAGGCTGCGACAGGGTGTGACAGGCTGCGACAGGGTGTGACAGGCTGTGACAGGCTGCGACAGGGTGTGACAGGCTGCGACAGGGTGTGACAGGCTGTGACAGGCTGCGACAGGGTGTGACAGGCTGCGACAGGGTGTGACAGGCTGCGACAGGGTGTGACAGGCTGCGACAGGGTGTGACAGGCTGCGACAGGGTGTGACAGGCTGTGACAGGCTGCGACAGGGTGTGACAGGCTGCGACAGGGTGTGACAGGCTGCGACAGGGTGTGACAGGCTGCGACAGGGTGTGACAGGCTGTGACAGGCTGCGACAGGGTGTGACAGGCTGTGACAGGCTGCGACAGGGTGTGACAGGCTGCGACAGGGTGTGACAGGCTGCGACAGGGTGTGACAGGCTGTGACAGGCTGCGACAGGGTGTGACAGGCTGCGACAGGGTGTGACAGGCTGCGACAGGGTGTGACAGGCTGTGACAGGCTGCGACAGGGTGTGACAGGCTGTGACAGGCTGCGACAGGGTGTGACAGGCTGCGACAGGGTGTGACAGGCTGCGACAGGGTGTGACAGGCTGTGACAGGCTGCGACAGGGTGTGACAGGCTGCGACAGGGTGTGACAGGCTGTGACAGGCTGCGACAGGGTGTGACAGGCTGCGACAGGGTGTGACAGGCTGCGACAGGGTGTGACAGGCTGCGACAGGGTGTGACAGGCTGTGACAGGCTGCGACAGGGTGTGACAGGCTGCGACAGGGTGTGACAGGCTGCGACAGGGTGTGACAGGCTGCGACAGGGTGTGACAGGCTGTGACAGGCTGCGACAGGGTGTGACAGGCTGTGACAGGCTGCGACAGGGTGTGACAGGCTGCGACAGGGTGTGACAGGCTGCGACAGGGTGTGACAGGCTGTGACAGGCTGCGACAGGGTGTGACAGGCTGCGACAGGGTGTGACAGGCTGCGACAGGGTGTGACAGGCTGTGACAGGCTGCGACAGGGTGTGACAGGCTGTGACAGGCTGCGACAGGGTGTGACAGGCTGCGACAGGGTGTGACAGGCTGCGACAGGGTGTGACAGGCTGCGACAGGGTGTGACAGGCTGCGACAGGGTGTGACAGGCTGTGACAGGCTGCGACAGGGTGTGACAGGCTGCGACAGGGTGTGACAGGCTGCGACAGGGTGTGACAGGCTGCGACAGGGTGTGACAGGCTGCGACAGGGTGTGACAGGCTGTGACAGGCTGCGACAGGGTGTGACAGGCTGCGACAGGGTGTGACAGGCTGCGACAGGGTGTGACAGGCTGCGACAGGGTGTGACAGGCTGCGACAGGGTGTGACAGGCTGCGACAGGGTGTGACAGGCTGCGACAGGGTGTGACAGGCTGCGACAGGGTGTGACAGGCTGTGACAGGGTGTGACAGGCTGCGACAGGGTGTGACAGGCTGTGACAGGCTGCGACAGGGTGTGACAGGCTGCGACAGGGTGTGACAGGCTGCGACAGGGTGTGACAGGCTGCGACAGGGTGTGACAGGCTGTGACAGGCTGCGACAGGGTGTGACAGGCTGCGACAGGGTGTGACAGGCTGCGACAGGGTGTGACAGGCTGCGACAGGGTGTGACAGGCTGTGACAGGCTGCGACAGGGTGTGACAGGCTGTGACAGGCTGCGACAGGGTGTGACAGGCTGCGACAGGGTGTGACAGGCTGCGACAGGGTGTGACAGGCTGTGACAGGCTGCGACAGGGTGTGACAGGCTGCGACAGGGTGTGACAGGCTGCGACAGGGTGTGACAGGCTGTGACAGGCTGCGACAGGGTGTGACAGGCTGTGACAGGCTGCGACAGGGTGTGACAGGCTGCGACAGGGTGTGACAGGCTGCGACAGGGTGTGACAGGCTGCGACAGGGTGTGACAGGCTGCGACAGGGTGTGACAGGCTGCGACAGGGTGTGACAGGCTGTGACAGGCTGCGACAGGGTGTGACAGGCTGCGACAGGGTGTGACAGGCTGCGACAGGGTGTGACAGGCTGCGACAGGGTGTGACAGGCTGTGACAGGCTGCGACAGGGTGTGACAGGCTGTGACAGGCTGCGACAGGGTGTGACAGGCTGCGACAGGGTGTGACAGGCTGCGACAGGGTGTGACAGGCTGTGACAGGCTGCGACAGGGTGTGACAGGCTGCGACAGGGTGTGACAGGCTGTGACAGGCTGCGACAGGGTGTGACAGGCTGCGACAGGGTGTGACAGGCTGCGACAGGGTGTGACAGGCTGCGACAGGGTGTGACAGGCTGCGACAGGGTGTGACAGGCTGCGACAGGGTGTGACAGGCTGCGACAGGGTGTGACAGGCTGTGACAGGCTGCGACAGGGTGTGACAGGCTGCGACAGGGTGTGACAGGCTGCGACAGGGTGTGACAGGCTGCGACAGGGTGTGACAGGCTGTGACAGGCTGCGACAGGGTGTGACAGGCTGTGACAGGCTGCGACAGGGTGTGACAGGCTGCGACAGGGTGTGACAGGCTGCGACAGGGTGTGACAGGCTGTGACAGGCTGCGACAGGGTGTGACAGGCTGCGACAGGGTGTGACAGGCTGCGACAGGCTGCGACAGGGTGTGACAGGCTGCGACAGGGTGTGACAGGCTGCGACAGGGTGTGACAGGCTGCGACAGGGTGTGACAGGCTGTGACAGGCTGCGACAGGGTGTGACAGGCTGCGACAGGGTGTGACAGGCTGCGACAGGGTGTGACAGGCTGCGACAGGGTGTGACAGGCTGTGACAGGCTGCGACAGGGTGTGACAGGCTGTGACAGGCTGCGACAGGGTGTGACAGGCTGCGACAGGGTGTGACAGGCTGCGACAGGGTGTGACAGGCTGTGACAGGCTGCGACAGGGTGTGACAGGCTGCGACAGGGTGTGACAGGCTGCGACAGGCTGCGACAGGGTGTGACAGGCTGCGACAGGGTGTGACAGGCTGCGACAGGGTGTGACAGGCTGTGACAGGCTGCGACAGGGTGTGACAGGCTGTGACAGGCTGCGACAGGGTGTGACAGGCTGCGACAGGGTGTGACAGGCTGCGACAGGGTGTGACAGGCTGTGACAGGCTGCGACAGGGTGTGACAGGCTGCGACAGGGTGTGACAGGCTGCGACAGGGTGTGACAGGCTGTGACAGGCTGCGACAGGGTGTGACAGGCTGTGACAGGCTGCGACAGGGTGTGACAGGCTGCGACAGGGTGTGACAGGCTGCGACAGGGTGTGACAGGCTGTGACAGGGTGTGACAGGCTGCGACAGGGTGTGACAGGCTGTGACAGGCTGCGACAGGGTGTGACAGGCTGCGACAGGGTGTGACAGGCTGCGACAGGGTGTGACAGGCTGCGACAGGGTGTGACAGGCTGCGACAGGGTGTGACAGGCTGTGACAGGCTGCGACAGGGTGTGACAGGCTGCGACAGGGTGTGACAGGCTGCGACAGGGTGTGACAGGCTGCGACAGGGTGTGACAGGCTGTGACAGGCTGCGACAGGGTGTGACAGGCTGTGACAGGCTGCGACAGGGTGTGACAGGCTGCGACAGGGTGTGACAGGCTGCGACAGGGTGTGACAGGCTGTGACAGGCTGCGACAGGGTGTGACAGGCTGCGACAGGGTGTGACAGGCTGCGACAGGGTGTGACAGGCTGTGACAGGCTGCGACAGGGTGTGACAGGCTGTGACAGGCTGCGACAGGGTGTGACAGGCTGCGACAGGGTGTGACAGGCTGCGACAGGGTGTGACAGGCTGTGACAGGCTGCGACAGGGTGTGACAGGCTGCGACAGGGTGTGACAGGCTGTGACAGGCTGCGACAGGGTGTGACAGGCTGCGACAGGGTGTGACAGGCTGCGACAGGGTGTGACAGGCTGTGACAGGCTGCGACAGGGTGTGACAGGCTGCGACAGGGTGTGACAGGCTGCGACAGGGTGTGACAGGCTGCGACAGGGTGTGACAGGCTGCGACAGGGTGTGACAGGCTGTGACAGGCTGCGACAGGGTGTGACAGGCTGTGACAGGCTGCGACAGGGTGTGACAGGCTGCGACAGGGTGTGACAGGCTGCGACAGGGTGTGACAGGCTGTGACAGGCTGCGACAGGGTGTGACAGGCTGCGACAGGGTGTGACAGGCTGGACAGGCTGCGACAGGGTGTGACAG
>NW_027315974.1:2500-5000 GCF_026437365.1 Eucyclogobius newberryi
GAGGCCATGCCCAGCCAGAGTGTCCCTTCCCCGGGGTGAGTCTGGAGGAGTGGGGGGTGGCTCTGGAGGTGCTCCGGGGGCTCCAGGGGGTGCTTGGTGGAGACCATGCCCAGCCAGAGTGGCCCTCCCCCGGGGTGAGTCTGGGGAGAGTGGGGGGTGGCTCTGGAGGGCCTCCGGGGGTTCCAGGGGCTCCAGGGGGTGCTTGGTGGAGGCCATGCCCAGCCAGAGTGGCCCTTCCCCGGGGTGAGTCTGGGGAGAGTGGGGGGTGGCTCTGGGGGTGCTCCGGGGGCTCCAGGGGGTGCTCGGCGGAGGCCATGCCCAGCCAGAGTGTCCCTTCCCCGGGGTGAGTCTGGAGGAGTGGGGGGTGGCCCTGGAGGTGCTCCGGGGGCTCCAGGGGCTCCAGGGGGTGCTCGGCGGAGGCCATGCCCAGCCAGAGTGTCCCTTCCCCGGGGTGAGTCTGGAGGAGTGGGGGGTGGCTCTGGAGGTGCTCCGGGGGCTCCAGGGGGTGCTTGGTGGAGACCATGCCCAGCCAGAGTGGCCCTTCCCCGGGGTGAGTCTGGGGAGAGTGGGGGGTGGCTCTGGGGGTGCTCCGGGGGCTCCAGGGGGTGCTTGGTGGAGACCATGCCCAGCCAGAGTGGCCCTTCCCCGGGCAGAGTCTGGGGAGAGTGGGGGGTGGCTCTGGAGGTGCTCCGGGGGCTCCAGGGGTTCCAGGGGGTGCTCAGTGGGGGCCATGCCCAGGCAGAGTGTCCCTTCCCCGGGGTGAGTCTGGAGGAGTGGGGGGTGGCTCTGGAGGTGCTCCGGGGGCTCCAGGGGGTGCTTGGTGGAGACCATGCCCAGCCAGAGTGTCCCTTCCCCGGGGTGAGTCTGGGGAGAGTGGGGGGTGGCTCTGGGGGTGCTCCGGGGGCTCCAGGGGGTGCTTGGTGGAGACCATGCCCAGCCAGAGTGGCCCTTCCCCGGGGTGAGTCTGGGGAGAGTGGGGGGTGGCTCTGGAGGGCCTCCGGGGGTTCCAGGGGTTCCAGGGGGTGCTCGGCGGAGGCCATGCCCAGCCAGAGTGGCCCTTCCCCGGGCAGAGTCTGGGGAGAGTGGGGGGTGGCCCTGGAGGTGCTCCGGGGGCTCCAGGGGCTGCTTGGTGGAGACCATGCCCAGCCAGAGTGGCCCTTCCCCCGGGTGAGTCTGGGGACAGTGGGGGGTGGCTCTGGAGGTGCTCCGGGGGTTCCAGGGGCTCCAGGGGGTGCTCGGCGGAGGCCATGCCCAGCCAGAGTGTCCCTTCCCCGGGGTGAGTCTGGAGGAGTGGGGGGTGGCCCTGGAGGTGCTCCGGGGGCTCCAGGGGGTGCTTGGTGGAGACCATGCCCAGCCAGAGTGGCCCTCCCCCGGGGTGAGTCTGGGGAGAGTGGGGGGTGGCTCTGGAGGGCCTCCGGGGGTTCCAGGGGCTCCAGGGGGTGCTTGGTGGAGGCCATGCCCAGCCAGAGTGGCCCTTCCCCGGGGTGAGTCTGGGGAGAGTGGGGGGTGGCTCTGGAGGGCCTCCGGGGGTTCCAGGGGCTCCAGGGGGTGCTTGGTGGAGGCCATGCCCAGCCAGAGTGGCCCTTCCCCGGGGTGAGTCTGGGGAGAGTGGGGGGTGGCTCTGGGGGTGCTCCGGGGGCTCCAGGGGGTGCTCGGCGGAGGCCATGCCCAGCCAGAGTGTCCCTTCCCCGGGGTGAGTCTGGAGGAGTGGGGGGTGGCCCTGGAGGTGCTCCGGGGGCTCCAGGGGCTCCAGGGGGTGCTCGGCGGAGGCCATGCCCAGCCAGAGTGTCCCTTCCCCGGGGTGAGTCTGGAGGAGTGGGGGGTGGCTCTGGAGGTGCTCCGGGGGCTCCAGGGGGTGCTTGGTGGAGGCCATGCCCAGCCAGAGTGGCCCTTCCCCGGGGTGAGTCTGGGGAGAGTGGGGGGTGGCTCTGGGGGTGCTCCGGGGGCTCCAGGGGGTGCTCGGCGGAGGCCATGCCCAGCCAGAGTGTCCCTTCCCCGGGGTGAGTCTGGAGGAGTGGGGGGTGGCCCTGGAGGTGCTCCGGGGGCTCCAGGGGCTCCAGGGGGTGCTCGGCGGAGGCCATGCCCAGCCAGAGTGTCCCTTCCCCGGGGTGAGTCTGGAGGAGTGGGGGGTGGCTCTGGAGGTGCTCCGGGGGCTCCAGGGGGTGCTTGGTGGAGACCATGCCCAGCCAGAGTGTCCCTTCCCCGGGGTGAGTCTGGGGAGAGTGGGGGGTGGCTCTGGGGGTGCTCCGGGGGCTCCAGGGGGTGCTTGGTGGAGACCATGCCCAGCCAGAGTGGCCCTTCCCCGGGGTGAGTCTGGGGAGAGTGGGGGGTGGCTCTGGAGGGCCTCCGGGGGTTCCAGGGGTTCCAGGGGTTCCAGGGGGTGCTCGGTGGAGGCCATGCCCAGCCAGAGTGGCCCTTCCCCGGGCAGAGTCTGGGGAGAGTGGGGGGTGGCTCTGGAGGTGCTCCGGGGGCTCCAGGGGCTGCTTGGTGGAGACCATGC
>NW_027315974.1:15000-17500 GCF_026437365.1 Eucyclogobius newberryi
GGGTGCTCGGCGGAGGCCATGCCCGGCCAGAGTGTCCCTTCCCCGGGCAGAGTCTGGGGAGAGTGGGGGGTGGCTCTGGAGGTGCTCCGGGGGCTCCAGGGGTTCCAGGGGGTGGTCGGCGGAGGCCATGCCCAGCCAGAGTGTCCCTTCCCCGGGGTGAGTCTGGAGGAGAGTGGGGGGTGGCTCTGGGGGTGCTCCGGGGGCTCCAGGGGGTGCTCGGCGGAGGCCATGCCCAGCCAGAGTGTCCCTTCCCCGGGGTGAGTCTGGAGGAGTGGGGGGTGGCCCTGGAGGTGCTCCGGGGGCTCCAGGGGCTCCAGGGGGTGCTCGGCGGAGGCCATGCCCAGCCAGAGTGTCCCTTCCCCGGGGTGAGTCTGGAGGAGTGGGGGGTGGCTCTGGAGGTGCTCCGGGGGCTCCAGGGGGTGCTTGGTGGAGACCATGCCCAGCCAGAGTGGCCCTCCCCCGGGGTGAGTCTGGGGAGAGTGGGGGGTGGCTCTGGAGGGCCTCCGGGGGTTCCAGGGGCTCCAGGGGGTGCTTGGTGGAGGCCATGCCCAGCCAGAGTGGCCCTTCCCCGGGGTGAGTCTGGGGAGAGTGGGGGGTGGCTCTGGGGGTGCTCCGGGGGCTCCAGGGGGTGCTCGGCGGAGGCCATGCCCAGCCAGAGTGTCCCTTCCCCGGGGTGAGTCTGGAGGAGTGGGGGGTGGCCCTGGAGGTGCTCCGGGGGCTCCAGGGGCTCCAGGGGGTGCTCGGCGGAGGCCATGCCCAGCCAGAGTGTCCCTTCCCCGGGGTGAGTCTGGAGGAGTGGGGGGTGGCTCTGGAGGTGCTCCGGGGGCTCCAGGGGGTGCTTGGTGGAGACCATGCCCAGCCAGAGTGGCCCTTCCCCGGGGTGAGTCTGGGGAGAGTGGGGGGTGGCTCTGGGGGTGCTCCGGGGGCTCCAGGGGGTGCTTGGTGGAGACCATGCCCAGCCAGAGTGGCCCTTCCCCGGGCAGAGTCTGGGGAGAGTGGGGGGTGGCTCTGGAGGTGCTCCGGGGGCTCCAGGGGTTCCAGGGGGTGCTCAGTGGGGGCCATGCCCAGGCAGAGTGTCCCTTCCCCGGGGTGAGTCTGGAGGAGTGGGGGGTGGCTCTGGAGGTGCTCCGGGGGCTCCAGGGGGTGCTTGGTGGAGACCATGCCCAGCCAGAGTGTCCCTTCCCCGGGGTGAGTCTGGGGAGAGTGGGGGGTGGCTCTGGGGGTGCTCCGGGGGCTCCAGGGGGTGCTTGGTGGAGACCATGCCCAGCCAGAGTGGCCCTTCCCCGGGGTGAGTCTGGGGAGAGTGGGGGGTGGCTCTGGAGGGCCTCCGGGGGTTCCAGGGGTTCCAGGGGGTGCTCGGCGGAGGCCATGCCCAGCCAGAGTGGCCCTTCCCCGGGCAGAGTCTGGGGAGAGTGGGGGGTGGCCCTGGAGGTGCTCCGGGGGCTCCAGGGGCTGCTTGGTGGAGACCATGCCCAGCCAGAGTGGCCCTTCCCCCGGGTGAGTCTGGGGACAGTGGGGGGTGGCTCTGGAGGTGCTCCGGGGGTTCCAGGGGCTCCAGGGGGTGCTCGGCGGAGGCCATGCCCAGCCAGAGTGTCCCTTCCCCGGGGTGAGTCTGGAGGAGTGGGGGGTGGCCCTGGAGGTGCTCCGGGGGCTCCAGGGGGTGCTTGGTGGAGACCATGCCCAGCCAGAGTGGCCCTCCCCCGGGGTGAGTCTGGGGAGAGTGGGGGGTGGCTCTGGAGGGCCTCCGGGGGTTCCAGGGGCTCCAGGGGGTGCTTGGTGGAGGCCATGCCCAGCCAGAGTGGCCCTTCCCCGGGGTGAGTCTGGGGAGAGTGGGGGGTGGCTCTGGAGGGCCTCCGGGGGTTCCAGGGGCTCCAGGGGGTGCTTGGTGGAGGCCATGCCCAGCCAGAGTGGCCCTTCCCCGGGGTGAGTCTGGGGAGAGTGGGGGGTGGCTCTGGGGGTGCTCCGGGGGCTCCAGGGGGTGCTCGGCGGAGGCCATGCCCAGCCAGAGTGTCCCTTCCCCGGGGTGAGTCTGGAGGAGTGGGGGGTGGCCCTGGAGGTGCTCCGGGGGCTCCAGGGGCTCCAGGGGGTGCTCGGCGGAGGCCATGCCCAGCCAGAGTGTCCCTTCCCCGGGGTGAGTCTGGAGGAGTGGGGGGTGGCTCTGGAGGTGCTCCGGGGGCTCCAGGGGGTGCTTGGTGGAGGCCATGCCCAGCCAGAGTGGCCCTTCCCCGGGGTGAGTCTGGGGAGAGTGGGGGGTGGCTCTGGGGGTGCTCCGGGGGCTCCAGGGGGTGCTCGGCGGAGGCCATGCCCAGCCAGAGTGTCCCTTCCCCGGGGTGAGTCTGGAGGAGTGGGGGGTGGCCCTGGAGGTGCTCCGGGGGCTCCAGGGGCTCCAGGGGGTGCTCGGCGGAGGCCATGCCCAGCCAGAGTGTCCCTTCCCCGGGGTGAGTCTGGAGGAGTGGGGGGTGGCTCTGGAGGTGCTCCGGGGGCTCCAGGGGGTGCTTGG
>NW_027315974.1:27500-30000 GCF_026437365.1 Eucyclogobius newberryi
GCTCCGGGGGCTCCAGGGGTTCCAGGGGGTGGTCGGCGGAGGCCATGCCCAGCCAGAGTGTCCCTTCCCCGGGGTGAGTCTGGAGGAGAGTGGGGGGTGGCTCTGGGGGTGCTCCGGGGGCTCCAGGGGGTGCTCGGCGGAGGCCATGCCCAGCCAGAGTGTCCCTTCCCCGGGGTGAGTCTGGAGGAGTGGGGGGTGGCCCTGGAGGTGCTCCGGGGGCTCCAGGGGCTCCAGGGGGTGCTCGGCGGAGGCCATGCCCAGCCAGAGTGTCCCTTCCCCGGGGTGAGTCTGGAGGAGTGGGGGGTGGCTCTGGAGGTGCTCCGGGGGCTCCAGGGGGTGCTTGGTGGAGACCATGCCCAGCCAGAGTGGCCCTCCCCCGGGGTGAGTCTGGGGAGAGTGGGGGGTGGCTCTGGAGGGCCTCCGGGGGTTCCAGGGGCTCCAGGGGGTGCTTGGTGGAGGCCATGCCCAGCCAGAGTGGCCCTTCCCCGGGGTGAGTCTGGGGAGAGTGGGGGGTGGCTCTGGGGGTGCTCCGGGGGCTCCAGGGGGTGCTCGGCGGAGGCCATGCCCAGCCAGAGTGTCCCTTCCCCGGGGTGAGTCTGGAGGAGTGGGGGGTGGCCCTGGAGGTGCTCCGGGGGCTCCAGGGGCTCCAGGGGGTGCTCGGCGGAGGCCATGCCCAGCCAGAGTGTCCCTTCCCCGGGGTGAGTCTGGAGGAGTGGGGGGTGGCTCTGGAGGTGCTCCGGGGGCTCCAGGGGGTGCTTGGTGGAGACCATGCCCAGCCAGAGTGGCCCTTCCCCGGGGTGAGTCTGGGGAGAGTGGGGGGTGGCTCTGGGGGTGCTCCGGGGGCTCCAGGGGGTGCTTGGTGGAGACCATGCCCAGCCAGAGTGGCCCTTCCCCGGGCAGAGTCTGGGGAGAGTGGGGGGTGGCTCTGGAGGTGCTCCGGGGGCTCCAGGGGTTCCAGGGGGTGCTCAGTGGGGGCCATGCCCAGGCAGAGTGTCCCTTCCCCGGGGTGAGTCTGGAGGAGTGGGGGGTGGCTCTGGAGGTGCTCCGGGGGCTCCAGGGGGTGCTTGGTGGAGACCATGCCCAGCCAGAGTGTCCCTTCCCCGGGGTGAGTCTGGGGAGAGTGGGGGGTGGCTCTGGGGGTGCTCCGGGGGCTCCAGGGGGTGCTTGGTGGAGACCATGCCCAGCCAGAGTGGCCCTTCCCCGGGGTGAGTCTGGGGAGAGTGGGGGGTGGCTCTGGAGGGCCTCCGGGGGTTCCAGGGGGTGCTTGGTGGAGACCATGCCCAGCCAGAGTGTCCCTTCCCCGGGGTGAGTCTGGGGAGAGTGGGGGGTGGCTCTGGGGGTGCTCCGGGGGCTCCAGGGGGTGCTTGGTGGAGGCCATGCCCAGCCAGAGTGTCCCTTCCCCGGGGTGAGTCTGGAGGAGTGGGGGGTGGCCCTGGAGGTGCTCCGGGGGCTCCAGGGGCTCCAGGGGGTGCTCGGCGGAGGCCATGCCCAGCCAGAGTGTCCCTTCCCCGGGGTGAGTCTGGAGGAGTGGGGGGTGGCTCTGGAGGTGCTCCGGGGGCTCCAGGGGGTGCTTGGTGGAGACCATGCCCAGCCAGAGTGTCCCTTCCCCGGGGTGAGTCTGGGGAGAGTGGGGGGTGGCTCTGGGGGTGCTCCGGGGGCTCCAGGGGGTGCTTGGTGGAGACCATGCCCAGCCAGAGTGGCCCTTCCCCGGGGTGAGTCTGGGGAGAGTGGGGGGTGGCTCTGGAGGGCCTCCGGGGGTTCCAGGGGTTCCAGGGGTTCCAGGGGGTGCTCGGTGGAGGCCATGCCCAGCCAGAGTGGCCCTTCCCCGGGCAGAGTCTGGGGAGAGTGGGGGGTGGCTCTGGAGGTGCTCCGGGGGCTCCAGGGGCTGCTTGGTGGAGACCATGCCCAGCCAGAGTGGCCCTTCCCCCGGGTGAGTCTGGGGACAGTGGGGGGTGGCTCTGGAGGGCCTCCGGGGGCTCCAGTGGCTCCAGGGGGTGCTCAGCGGAGGCCATGCCCAGCCAGAGTGGCCCTTCCCCGGCCTCATATGCGGCAGAGTGCGGGGTGAGCAAAATGGGTTAAAATGTGAAAAAAAAAAAAAAAAAAAACACCAAAATGAGCAAAATAAAATAATCCCCCATCATCAGTGCACTGTTTGACCCCTGAAAAGCACTCCCCTGGGGCCTGGAGGTGATCTGACCATCAGAGTATAGCACCCTATGCCCCTGAGGGACTTAGAGTAAAAACCGAAATAGTACACTATTCCCGAAAAGACTCTGTCGTTTTTCGGCAATAGTACACTATACCCATCGACTCTGTCGTTTTTCCGGGCCGTAGTACGAAGTTGTGAGCAAAAGGGGTGAAAATGGGTTAAAATGTGAAAAAACACCAAAATGAGCAAAATGAAATAATCCCCCATCATCAGTGCACTGTTTGACCCCAGAAAAGCACTCCCCTGGGGCCTGGAGGTGATCTGACCATCATAGTATAGCACCCCATGCCC
>NW_027315974.1:40000-42500 GCF_026437365.1 Eucyclogobius newberryi
CCTTCCCCGGGGTGAGTCTGGAGGAGTGGGGGGTGGCTCTGGAGGTGCTCCGGGGGCTCCAGGGGGTGCTTGGTGGAGACCATGCCCAGCCAGAGTGTCCCTTCCCCGGGGTGAGTCTGGGGAGAGTGGGGGGTGGCTCTGGGGGTGCTCCGGGGGCTCCAGGGGGTGCTTGGTGGAGACCATGCCCAGCCAGAGTGGCCCTTCCCCGGGGTGAGTCTGGGGAGAGTGGGGGGTGGCTCTGGAGGGCCTCCGGGGGTTCCAGGGGTTCCAGGGGGTGCTCGGCGGAGGCCATGCCCAGCCAGAGTGGCCCTTCCCCGGGCAGAGTCTGGGGAGAGTGGGGGGTGGCCCTGGAGGTGCTCCGGGGGCTCCAGGGGCTGCTTGGTGGAGACCATGCCCAGCCAGAGTGGCCCTTCCCCCGGGTGAGTCTGGGGACAGTGGGGGGTGGCTCTGGAGGTGCTCCGGGGGTTCCAGGGGCTCCAGGGGGTGCTCGGCGGAGGCCATGCCCAGCCAGAGTGTCCCTTCCCCGGGGTGAGTCTGGAGGAGTGGGGGGTGGCCCTGGAGGTGCTCCGGGGGCTCCAGGGGGTGCTTGGTGGAGACCATGCCCAGCCAGAGTGGCCCTCCCCCGGGGTGAGTCTGGGGAGAGTGGGGGGTGGCTCTGGAGGGCCTCCGGGGGTTCCAGGGGCTCCAGGGGGTGCTTGGTGGAGGCCATGCCCAGCCAGAGTGGCCCTTCCCCGGGGTGAGTCTGGGGAGAGTGGGGGGTGGCTCTGGAGGGCCTCCGGGGGTTCCAGGGGCTCCAGGGGGTGCTTGGTGGAGGCCATGCCCAGCCAGAGTGGCCCTTCCCCGGGGTGAGTCTGGGGAGAGTGGGGGGTGGCTCTGGGGGTGCTCCGGGGGCTCCAGGGGGTGCTCGGCGGAGGCCATGCCCAGCCAGAGTGTCCCTTCCCCGGGGTGAGTCTGGAGGAGTGGGGGGTGGCCCTGGAGGTGCTCCGGGGGCTCCAGGGGCTCCAGGGGGTGCTCGGCGGAGGCCATGCCCAGCCAGAGTGTCCCTTCCCCGGGGTGAGTCTGGAGGAGTGGGGGGTGGCTCTGGAGGTGCTCCGGGGGCTCCAGGGGGTGCTTGGTGGAGGCCATGCCCAGCCAGAGTGGCCCTTCCCCGGGGTGAGTCTGGGGAGAGTGGGGGGTGGCTCTGGGGGTGCTCCGGGGGCTCCAGGGGGTGCTCGGCGGAGGCCATGCCCAGCCAGAGTGTCCCTTCCCCGGGGTGAGTCTGGAGGAGTGGGGGGTGGCCCTGGAGGTGCTCCGGGGGCTCCAGGGGCTCCAGGGGGTGCTCGGCGGAGGCCATGCCCAGCCAGAGTGTCCCTTCCCCGGGGTGAGTCTGGAGGAGTGGGGGGTGGCTCTGGAGGTGCTCCGGGGGCTCCAGGGGGTGCTTGGTGGAGACCATGCCCAGCCAGAGTGTCCCTTCCCCGGGGTGAGTCTGGGGAGAGTGGGGGGTGGCTCTGGGGGTGCTCCGGGGGCTCCAGGGGGTGCTTGGTGGAGACCATGCCCAGCCAGAGTGGCCCTTCCCCGGGGTGAGTCTGGGGAGAGTGGGGGGTGGCTCTGGAGGGCCTCCGGGGGTTCCAGGGGTTCCAGGGGTTCCAGGGGGTGCTCGGTGGAGGCCATGCCCAGCCAGAGTGGCCCTTCCCCGGGCAGAGTCTGGGGAGAGTGGGGGGTGGCTCTGGAGGTGCTCCGGGGGCTCCAGGGGCTGCTTGGTGGAGACCATGCCCAGCCAGAGTGGCCCTTCCCCCGGGTGAGTCTGGGGACAGTGGGGGGTGGCTCTGGAGGGCCTCCGGGGGCTCCAGTGGCTCCAGGGGGTGCTCAGCGGAGGCCATGCCCAGCCAGAGTGGCCCTTCCCCGGCCTCATATGCGGCAGAGTGCGGGGTGAGCAAAATGGGTTAAAATGTGAAAAAAAAAAAAAAAAAAAAAAAAAAAACACCAAAATGAGCAAAATGAAATAATCCCCCATCATCAGTGCACTGTTTGACCCCTGAAAAGCACTCCCCTGGGGCCTGGAGGTGATCTGACCATCAGAGTATAGCACCCTATGCCCCTGAGGGACTTAGAGTAAAAACCGAAATAGTACACTATTCCCGAAAAGACTCTGTCGTTTTTCGGCAATAGTACACTATACCCATCGACTCTGTCGTTTTTCCGGGCCGTAGTACGAAGTTGTGAGCAAAAGGGGTGAAAATGGGTTAAAATGTGAAAAAACACCAAAATGAGCAAAATGAAATAATCCCCCATCATCAGTGCACTGTTTGACCCCAGAAAAGCACTCCCCTGGGGCCTGGAGGTGATCTGACCATCATAGTATAGCACCCCATGCCCCTGAGGGACTTAGAGTAAAAACCGAAATAGTACACTATACCCGAAAAGACTCTGTCGTTTTTCGGCAATAGTACACTATACCCATCGACTCTGTCGTTTTTCCGGGCCGTAGTACGAAGTTGTGAGCAAAAGGGGTGAAAATGGG
>NW_027315974.1:52500-55000 GCF_026437365.1 Eucyclogobius newberryi
ATGCCCAGCCAGAGTGTCCCTTCCCCGGGGTGAGTCTGGAGGAGTGGGGGGTGGCTCTGGAGGTGCTCCGGGGGCTCCAGGGGGTGCTTGGTGGAGACCATGCCCAGCCAGAGTGGCCCTTCCCCGGGGTGAGTCTGGGGAGAGTGGGGGGTGGCTCTGGGGGTGCTCCGGGGGCTCCAGGGGGTGCTTGGTGGAGACCATGCCCAGCCAGAGTGGCCCTTCCCCGGGGTGAGTCTGGGGAGAGTGGGGGGTGGCTCTGGAGGGCCTCCGGGGGTTCCAGGGGTTCCAGGGGGTGCTCGGCGGAGGCCATGCCCAGCCAGAGTGGCCCTTCCCCGGGCAGAGTCTGGGGAGAGTGGGGGGTGGCCCTGGAGGTGCTCCGGGGGCTCCAGGGGCTGCTTGGTGGAGACCATGCCCAGCCAGAGTGGCCCTTCCCCCGGGTGAGTCTGGGGACAGTGGGGGGTGGCTCTGGAGGTGCTCCGGGGGTTCCAGGGGCTCCAGGGGGTGCTCGGCGGAGGCCATGCCCAGCCAGAGTGTCCCTTCCCCGGGGTGAGTCTGGAGGAGTGGGGGGTGGCCCTGGAGGTGCTCCGGGGGCTCCAGGGGGTGCTTGGTGGAGACCATGCCCAGCCAGAGTGGCCCTCCCCCGGGGTGAGTCTGGGGAGAGTGGGGGGTGGCTCTGGAGGGCCTCCGGGGGTTCCAGGGGCTCCAGGGGGTGCTTGGTGGAGGCCATGCCCAGCCAGAGTGGCCCTTCCCCGGGGTGAGTCTGGGGAGAGTGGGGGGTGGCTCTGGAGGGCCTCCGGGGGTTCCAGGGGCTCCAGGGGGTGCTTGGTGGAGGCCATGCCCAGCCAGAGTGGCCCTTCCCCGGGGTGAGTCTGGGGAGAGTGGGGGGTGGCTCTGGGGGTGCTCCGGGGGCTCCAGGGGGTGCTCGGCGGAGGCCATGCCCAGCCAGAGTGTCCCTTCCCCGGGGTGAGTCTGGAGGAGTGGGGGGTGGCCCTGGAGGTGCTCCGGGGGCTCCAGGGGGTGCTTGGTGGAGACCATGCCCAGCCAGAGTGGCCCTCCCCCGGGGTGAGTCTGGGGAGAGTGGGGGGTGGCTCTGGAGGGCCTCCGGGGGTTCCAGGGGCTCCAGGGGGTGCTTGGTGGAGGCCATGCCCAGCCAGAGTGGCCCTTCCCCGGGGTGAGTCTGGGGAGAGTGGGGGGTGGCTCTGGGGGTGCTCCGGGGGCTCCAGGGGGTGCTTGGTGGAGACCATGCCCAGCCAGAGTGGCCCTTCCCCGGGGTGAGTCTGGGGAGAGTGGGGGGTGGCTCTGGGGGTGCTCCGGGGGCTCCAGGGGGTGCTTGGTGGAGACCATGCCCAGCCAGAGTGGCCCTTCCCCGGGCAGAGTCTGGGGAGAGTGGGGGGTGGCTCTGGAGGGCCTCCGGGGGTTCCAGGGGCTCCAGGGGGTGCTTGGTGGAGGCCATGCCCAGCCAGAGTGGCCCTTCCCCGGGGTGAGTCTGGGGAGAGTGGGGGGTGGCTCTGGGGGTGCTCCGGGGGCTCCAGGGGGTGCTCGGCGGAGGCCATGCCCAGCCAGAGTGTCCCTTCCCCGGGGTGAGTCTGGAGGAGTGGGGGGTGGCCCTGGAGGTGCTCCGGGGGCTCCAGGGGCTCCAGGGGGTGCTCGGCGGAGGCCATGCCCAGCCAGAGTGTCCCTTCCCCGGGGTGAGTCTGGAGGAGTGGGGGGTGGCTCTGGAGGTGCTCCGGGGGCTCCAGGGGGTGCTTGGTGGAGACCATGCCCAGCCAGAGTGGCCCTTCCCCGGGGTGAGTCTGGGGAGAGTGGGGGGTGGCTCTGGGGGTGCTCCGGGGGCTCCAGGGGGTGCTTGGTGGAGACCATGCCCAGCCAGAGTGGCCCTTCCCCGGGCAGAGTCTGGGGAGAGTGGGGGGTGGCTCTGGAGGTGCTCCGGGGGCTCCAGGGGTTCCAGGGGGTGCTCAGTGGGGGCCATGCCCAGGCAGAGTGTCCCTTCCCCGGGGTGAGTCTGGAGGAGTGGGGGGTGGCTCTGGAGGTGCTCCGGGGGCTCCAGGGGGTGCTTGGTGGAGACCATGCCCAGCCAGAGTGTCCCTTCCCCGGGGTGAGTCTGGGGAGAGTGGGGGGTGGCTCTGGGGGTGCTCCGGGGGCTCCAGGGGGTGCTTGGTGGAGACCATGCCCAGCCAGAGTGGCCCTTCCCCGGGGTGAGTCTGGGGAGAGTGGGGGGTGGCTCTGGAGGGCCTCCGGGGGTTCCAGGGGTTCCAGGGGGTGCTCGGTGGAGGCCATGCCCAGCCAGAGTGGCCCTTCCCCGGGCAGAGTCTGGGGAGAGTGGGGGGTGGCTCTGGAGGTGCTCCGGGGGCTCCAGGGGCTGCTTGGTGGAGACCATGCCCAGCCAGAGTGGCCCTTCCCCCGGGTGAGTCTGGGGACAGTGGGGGGTGGCTCTGGAGGGCCTCCGGGGGCTCCAGTGGCTCCAGGGGGTGCTCAGCGGAGGCCATGCCCAGCCAGAGTG
>NW_027315974.1:65000-67500 GCF_026437365.1 Eucyclogobius newberryi
GGGGCTCCAGGGGGTGCTTGGTGGAGACCATGCCCAGCCAGAGTGGCCCTTCCCCGGGGTGAGTCTGGGGAGAGTGGGGGGTGGCTCTGGAGGGCCTCCGGGGGTTCCAGGGGTTCCAGGGGGTGCTCGGCGGAGGCCATGCCCAGCCAGAGTGGCCCTTCCCCGGGCAGAGTCTGGGGAGAGTGGGGGGTGGCCCTGGAGGTGCTCCGGGGGCTCCAGGGGCTGCTTGGTGGAGACCATGCCCAGCCAGAGTGGCCCTTCCCCCGGGTGAGTCTGGGGACAGTGGGGGGTGGCTCTGGAGGTGCTCCGGGGGTTCCAGGGGCTCCAGGGGGTGCTCGGCGGAGGCCATGCCCAGCCAGAGTGTCCCTTCCCCGGGGTGAGTCTGGAGGAGTGGGGGGTGGCCCTGGAGGTGCTCCGGGGGCTCCAGGGGGTGCTTGGTGGAGACCATGCCCAGCCAGAGTGGCCCTCCCCCGGGGTGAGTCTGGGGAGAGTGGGGGGTGGCTCTGGAGGGCCTCCGGGGGTTCCAGGGGCTCCAGGGGGTGCTTGGTGGAGGCCATGCCCAGCCAGAGTGGCCCTTCCCCGGGGTGAGTCTGGGGAGAGTGGGGGGTGGCTCTGGAGGGCCTCCGGGGGTTCCAGGGGCTCCAGGGGGGTGCTTGGTGGAGGCCATGCCCAGCCAGAGTGGCCCTTCCCCGGGGTGAGTCTGGGGAGAGTGGGGGGTGGCTCTGGGGGTGCTCCGGGGGCTCCAGGGGGTGCTCGGCGGAGGCCATGCCCAGCCAGAGTGGCCCTTCCCCGGGGTGAGTCTGGAGGAGTGGGGGGTGGCCCTGGAGGTGCTCCGGGGGCTCCAGGGGCTCCAGGGGGTGCTCGGCGGAGGCCATGCCCAGCCAGAGTGTCCCTTCCCCGGGGTGAGTCTGGAGGAGTGGGGGGTGGCTCTGGAGGTGCTCCGGGGGCTCCAGGGGGTGCTTGGTGGAGACCATGCCCAGCCAGAGTGGCCCTTCCCCGGGGTGAGTCTGGGGAGAGTGGGGGGTGGCTCTGGAGGGCCTCCGGGGGTTCCAGGGGCTCCAGGGGGGTGCTTGGTGGAGGCCATGCCCAGCCAGAGTGGCCCTTCCCCGGGGTGAGTCTGGGGAGAATGGGGGGTGGCTCTGGGGGTGCTCCGGGGGCTCCAGGGGGTGCTCGGCGGAGGCCATGCCCAGCCAGAGTGGCCCTTCCCCGGGGTGAGTCTGGAGGAGTGGGGGGTGGCCCTGGAGGTGCTCCGGGGGCTCCAGGGGCTCCAGGGGGTGCTCGGCGGAGGCCATGCCCAGCCATAGTGTCCCTTCCCCGGGGTGAGTCTGGAGGAGTGGGGGGTGGCTCTGGAGGTGCTCCGGGGGCTCCAGGGGGTGCTTGGTGGAGACCATGCCCAGCCAGAGTGGCCCTTCCCCGGGGTGAGTCTGGGGAGAGTGGGGGGTGGCTCTGGGGGTGCTCCGGGGGCTCCAGGGGGTGCTTGGTGGAGACCATGCCCAGCCAGAGTGGCCCTTCCCCGGGCAGAGTCTGGGGAGAGTGGGGGGTGGCTCTGGAGGTGCTCCGGGGGCTCCAGGGGTTCCAGGGGGTGCTCAGTGGGGGCCATGCCCAGGCAGAGTGTCCCTTCCCCGGGGTGAGTCTGGAGGAGTGGGGGGTGGCTCTGGAGGTGCTCCGGGGGCTCCAGGGGGTGCTTGGTGGAGACCATGCCCAGCCAGAGTGTCCCTTCCCCGGGGTGAGTCTGGGGAGAGTGGGGGGTGGCTCTGGGGGTGCTCCGGGGGCTCCAGGGGGTGCTTGGTGGAGACCATGCCCAGCCAGAGTGGCCCTTCCCCGGGGTGAGTCTGGGGAGAGTGGGGGGTGGCTCTGGAGGGCCTCCGGGGGTTCCAGGGGTTCCAGGGGGTGCTCGGTGGAGGCCATGCCCAGCCAGAGTGGCCCTTCCCCGGGCAGAGTCTGGGGAGAGTGGGGGGTGGCTCTGGAGGTGCTCCGGGGGCTCCAGGGGCTGCTTGGTGGAGACCATGCCCAGCCAGAGTGGCCCTTCCCCCGGGTGAGTCTGGGGACAGTGGGGGGTGGCTCTGGAGGGCCTCCGGGGGCTCCAGTGGCTCCAGGGGGTGCTCAGCGGAGGCCATGCCCAGCCAGAGTGGCCCTTCCCCGGCCTCATATGCGGCAGAGTGCGGGGTGAGCAAAATGGGTTAAAATGGGTTAAAATGTGAAAAAAAAAAAAAAAAAAAAAAAAAAAAAACACCAAAATGAGCAAAATGAAATAATCCCCCATCATCAGTGCACTGTTTGACCCCAGAAAAGCACTCCCCTGGGGCCTGGAGGTGATCTGACCATCATAGTATAGCACCCCATGCCCCTGAGGGACTTAGAGTAAAAACCGAAATAGTACACTATACCCGAAAAGACTCTGTCGTTTTTCGGCAATAGTACACTATACCCATCGACTCTGTCGTTTTTCCGGGCCGTAGTACGAAGTTGTGAGCAAAAGGGGTGAAAATGGGTTAAAATG
>NW_027315974.1:77500-80000 GCF_026437365.1 Eucyclogobius newberryi
GCTCCGGGGGCTCCAGGGGGTGCTTGGTGGAGACCATGCCCAGCCAGAGTGGCCCTCCCCCGGGGTGAGTCTGGGGAGAGTGGGGGGTGGCTCTGGAGGGCCTCCGGGGGTTCCAGGGGCTCCAGGGGGTGCTTGGTGGAGGCCATGCCCAGCCAGAGTGGCCCTTCCCCGGGGTGAGTCTGGGGAGAGTGGGGGGTGGCTCTGGAGGGCCTCCGGGGGTTCCAGGGGCTCCAGGGGGGTGCTTGGTGGAGGCCATGCCCAGCCAGAGTGGCCCTTCCCCGGGGTGAGTCTGGGGAGAGTGGGGGGTGGCTCTGGGGGTGCTCCGGGGGCTCCAGGGGGTGCTCGGCGGAGGCCATGCCCAGCCAGAGTGGCCCTTCCCCGGGGTGAGTCTGGAGGAGTGGGGGGTGGCCCTGGAGGTGCTCCGGGGGCTCCAGGGGCTCCAGGGGGTGCTCGGCGGAGGCCATGCCCAGCCAGAGTGTCCCTTCCCCGGGGTGAGTCTGGAGGAGTGGGGGGTGGCTCTGGAGGTGCTCCGGGGGCTCCAGGGGGTGCTTGGTGGAGACCATGCCCAGCCAGAGTGGCCCTTCCCCGGGGTGAGTCTGGGGAGAGTGGGGGGTGGCTCTGGAGGGCCTCCGGGGGTTCCAGGGGCTCCAGGGGGGTGCTTGGTGGAGGCCATGCCCAGCCAGAGTGGCCCTTCCCCGGGGTGAGTCTGGGGAGAGTGGGGGGTGGCTCTGGGGGTGCTCCGGGGGCTCCAGGGGGTGCTCGGCGGAGGCCATGCCCAGCCAGAGTGGCCCTTCCCCGGGGTGAGTCTGGAGGAGTGGGGGGTGGCCCTGGAGGTGCTCCGGGGGCTCCAGGGGCTCCAGGGGGTGCTCGGCGGAGGCCATGCCCAGCCATAGTGTCCCTTCCCCGGGGTGAGTCTGGAGGAGTGGGGGGTGGCTCTGGAGGTGCTCCGGGGGCTCCAGGGGGTGCTTGGTGGAGACCATGCCCAGCCAGAGTGGCCCTTCCCCGGGGTGAGTCTGGGGAGAGTGGGGGGTGGCTCTGGGGGTGCTCCGGGGGCTCCAGGGGGTGCTTGGTGGAGACCATGCCCAGCCAGAGTGGCCCTTCCCCGGGCAGAGTCTGGGGAGAGTGGGGGGTGGCTCTGGAGGTGCTCCGGGGGCTCCAGGGGTTCCAGGGGGTGCTCAGTGGGGGCCATGCCCAGGCAGAGTGTCCCTTCCCCGGGGTGAGTCTGGAGGAGTGGGGGGTGGCTCTGGAGGTGCTCCGGGGGCTCCAGGGGGTGCTTGGTGGAGACCATGCCCAGCCAGAGTGTCCCTTCCCCGGGGTGAGTCTGGGGAGAGTGGGGGGTGGCTCTGGGGGTGCTCCGGGGGCTCCAGGGGGTGCTTGGTGGAGACCATGCCCAGCCAGAGTGGCCCTTCCCCGGGGTGAGTCTGGGGAGAGTGGGGGGTGGCTCTGGAGGGCCTCCGGGGGTTCCAGGGGTTCCAGGGGGTGCTCGGTGGAGGCCATGCCCAGCCAGAGTGGCCCTTCCCCGGGCAGAGTCTGGGGAGAGTGGGGGGTGGCTCTGGAGGTGCTCCGGGGGCTCCAGGGGCTGCTTGGTGGAGACCATGCCCAGCCAGAGTGGCCCTTCCCCCGGGTGAGTCTGGGGACAGTGGGGGGTGGCTCTGGAGGGCCTCCGGGGGCTCCAGTGGCTCCAGGGGGTGCTCAGCGGAGGCCATGCCCAGCCAGAGTGGCCCTTCCCCGGCCTCATATGCGGCAGAGTGCGGGGTGAGCAAAATGGGTTAAAATGGGTTAAAATGTGAAAAAAAAAAAAAAAAAAAAAAAAAAAAAACACCAAAATGAGCAAAATGAAATAATCCCCCATCATCAGTGCACTGTTTGACCCCAGAAAAGCACTCCCCTGGGGCCTGGAGGTGATCTGACCATCATAGTATAGCACCCCATGCCCCTGAGGGACTTAGAGTAAAAACCGAAATAGTACACTATACCCGAAAAGACTCTGTCGTTTTTCGGCAATAGTACACTATACCCATCGACTCTGTCGTTTTTCCGGGCCGTAGTACGAAGTTGTGAGCAAAAGGGGTGAAAATGGGTTAAAATGTGAAAAAACACCAAAATGAGCAAAATGAAATAATCCCCCATCATCAGTGCACTGTTTGACCCCAGAAAAGCACTCCCCTGGGGCCTGGAGGTGATCTGACCATCATAGTATAGTACACTATACCCCTGAGGGACTTAGTGCAAAAACCGAAATAGTACACTATACCCGAAAAGACTCTGTCGTTTTTCGGCAATAGTACACTATACCCATCGACTCTGTCGTTTTTCCGGGCCGTAGTACGAAGTTGTGAGCAAAAGGGGTGAAAATGGGTTAAAATGTGAAAAAACACCAAAATGAGCAAAATGAAATAATCCCCCATCATCAGTGCACTGTTTGACCCCAGAAAAGCACTCCCCTGGGGCCTGGAGGTGATCTGACCATCATAGTATAGTACACTATACCCCTGAGGGA
>NW_027315975.1:17500-52500 GCF_026437365.1 Eucyclogobius newberryi
ACAAACTCACCTGGCGCTCTATGGCTCAATGTCACATCATATATAACATATTTACAAAAATCAGTTCACGATACATTTTCAGTAATATTATAATACAGTACAAACTTAGGAGTTTTAACTCGTCATAAAATAATGCATCATTTAAATCAACAATGTTGTTCACAGCTCAAGTAAAATACAATTTTAAAATATACAAGGAACAGCTTAACTGCAGTGTTGGTACAGACTGAAAACACACATTTGACTCACAAAAATGGTCGCAAGTCAAAGGTAAATCTTTTCATCCAATATCAAAAAAGAGGAAAAGGCCCATGTTCCAAATCCACCAGGTCAGAATCTGATCATCAAACTCAAGCAAACGACGAGATGACAAGCTTTCAACAACAACAAGAGGGGGGGTTATGGGTTCCAATTTATTATGCAAATCAGATCAAACCTCCCACTAATGACAGTATTTTTTCCAAAAACTTAAAATGCACTGTTCCAAATGATGATGTAACTGAAATCAAAAGCTATTTCAATCAGAACATCTGAACAGGTCAAGTTCCATGTGAACATTGGAGCCTTATTTGACAGGAGCTTCATCCATTGAACTTGTGAGTTTGTGGAGTTTCTGCTTGAATTTCTTTGCGTCAGAATTACCTCCCAGAGCTGCGCTTTGGATGTCAACTGCCTCCTGCCCATAGATCTTTGGCTTGAGGATGCTCTAAAGGGTCTCAATAGGGTTGAGGTCAGAGGAGGAGCATGAGTTCCTCTTCTTTTTATGCCCAGTGTGGTCAGTGATGCAGAGGTGTCCTTGCAGCATTGTCATGAAGATAATTTTGATACGGAACGCACGGTTCTTCTTTTTGTACCATGGAAGAAAATGGTCAGTCATTCATACTTTACAGAGGTCATTTTTATACCTTCAGGGACCAGCTCTCTTCCATGATGCCAGCCCAAAACATTACTCTGCTCCCTCCTTGCTGAGATCGCAGCCTAGTTGGAACATGGTGGCCGTCCACCAACCATTCACCATCCATCCACAGCCTTGTGGAGCTCCTGTGCTGATAGTCCGAGTGTCTGAGACAGGTTGGCTGGGAGAGCTTGTCCTGGAGCAGAGCAGGAGGTGGTGTTGAATGCAGAGCTGAAGTCCACAAACAGGATCCTGGCGTAGGTTTCTGGGGAGTCCAGGTGCTGCAGGGTGAAGTGGAGAGCCAGGTTGATGGTGTCGTCCACAGACCTGATGGCTCTGTAGGAGAAATGCAGGGGGTCCAGCAGGGGGTCCAGCAGGAGGTCCACCAGGGGGTCCAGCAGGGGGTCCAGCAGGAGGTCCAGCAGGGGGTCCAGCAGGGGGTCCAGCAGGGGGTCCAGCAGGAGGTCCAGCAGGGGGAGGTGAAGGACTTGAGGTGGGGGAGGACCAGGCGCTCAAATTACTTCATGACTATAGATTTTACATAACAACACAACTGTCTATAACATAGATAATAACACAAACTCAACAGAACCTGATAATAATAATAAACAGACTAACAGGAATTACGTAGAGGAGCAAAATGTAACCACTGTGGCACGAAGTCTTAGTCCACAATAATATGGCCGCCTAACCTGTAGTGGCCGGTGGTAAACTCTGCATCCCCCCAGTCCGCAAACATAATATGTGACCCGCCGTGGGAAAACTAGCAACAAGTCGGCGCAGACGGAACAGAGCAAAAGAGCTTTTAAGTTAATTTTTTTTAAATGAGTGATTTTCGTTTTTTTGCAGAATGTGCAAGTTGAAGTCACGAAGAAGCCACTCCGTGTTTCAGATAACAGTATTGGTTGCCACCCAACCTGAAAGGCAGTCCCCAACAATCAAGTAGTGGCGGCCCCCATTATCAAATAAATCAGCAAATACCATCTCACATGGGGTGAGCATTACAATTACAGTCCGCACATCCGTGCCTGGTGGCCCGAATGTCCTTTGACATACCCAGCCAGTATGACTCTAGCACAGGCACGTTGCTCCATCGCCAAAATCCCTTTGTGGGCAGCGTGGAGGTGTTTTCAGCCTACAAGGGGAACAAAGGAACGGAGGAACAAAGGAACCACAACACAATCATGGTATAGCAGGACGCCATCTTGTGCATATATAGACTCGCAGACCGTAGACAGGTCTGCCAGGGTCGTTCACATCAATCCCACCCTCATGTTCAATGAGGTACAGGAGGTCGGCCATGCATGCATTCGCTGCCGTCTCACGCACAAGGAGGGACCATGAGATGGCTCCAAGTTCTTGTGCATCCTTGCGGATGGAAGCCATAAGCACCGACTCCATGGGGTCAGGGAGGCTCCGCGATCCCAGTGAGAGGCTGTTCACGCCAGAGGGAAAAGGATGTCTCGAGGTCGCATCAGCGGCGTGGTTGCTCTTGCCCATATGGTACACAATATCAAAGCGCTATGGGAGGGTGCGCTGCTCGAGTCTGAACAGACAAGAATTCATTATCTCATCTAGCGTATGGTCGCCAAAGATCCTCACCGAAGGCTTATGGTCGGGAATCACATAAAGGTTATCGGATCCTTGCATGAAGTATTGTGTCTGCTCAAGACCCCAGGCCACGGCCAGGGCCTCCCCCTTGATGGCTGCATGGCGTTGTTCTTCCAGAGGCTGATGTGTGTGGGTTTAGTGATACCACCGTACCTCGTTAGAGTGCAGCACCGGTTCCTACAATATTGGCCAGAGCGGGTTCTGACCTAGAGATTAGCTCCGACTCCATAGCAGCCTGGTGACTGTCAGTTGATGACTGCGGACGCCTCTTTTGCTTACGGGCTCTAAAGCAGTCAACACAAAGTTGGTGAGGTTTGATATTCCATTCGCGGGAACCCTCTGTGAAGACCTTAAAAGTATTCTTGTAATCTTGGCACAAGGCTTGCCTAGCCCTGTCTGCTGGGGTCAGGATCGGGCTCTGCGCAAGGGTCAAGTTTGGAATCTTTCTCATACACTGGAATGACGACATGGCAGATAGAATGGGCGACGGAAGAGCATTTCGAGCCATTTCCTTGCGTTCAACAACTGCAATCACGTTGTCAACGTGAATGTGGTTTACTCAGGACATCTGTGTAGCGGAGCGCTGTTTCAAAAGTCGAATTCCAAGTGCTCAGGTGGATTTATTGTGCCAAACTCCAAAGTGCAAAAACAAAATATCTACAGTGAGGAGAAATGTCCAAAAACCCAAAAATACATATATTTACAGCGTTCAAACGTGGAGTTCAACTTTAACTCACGTCTCCTTTAACTCGATCAGACTCTTTCAGCACCCCTGTTGCCTTCTCTGTGGCCGGTGACAGACTCTCCTTTATCCCTCACTTGCCCCTCCCACTGAGCAAAATATTTGGATAATTACATTTACAACAAACTGTTGTGGCATCTTCCTACAAAGTAAGACATCATTAATTACATATAAATGTTCAAAATAACGCAATATTTAATGGATTGAAGTGAGGAAGGCAGCAGGACCTGAGGCATCAGCCCCAGGCTCCTTAAGTCCTGCAGATGAACTGTGTGGAGTTATTGAGCATGTCTTCAACATGAGCCTGAAGCTGAGGGTGGTACCACAGGTCTGAAGACCTCCTGTCTGGCACCTGTGCCCAAAACACCGCGCGCCAAAGACCTCAACAGCTTCAGGCCGGTGGCTCTCACGTCCCACCTGATGAAGACACTGGAGCTGGTCCTGGACCACCTCCGCTCCACCGTGAGCCCGGCCATGGACCCGCTGCAGTTTGCATATCGGCCTGGCATCGGAGTGGAGGACGCCGTCATCTCCCTCCTGCACCGCTCTCTCTCTCACCTGGAAAAGCCTGGCAGCTCTGTGAGGATCCTGTTATTCGATCTTTCCAGCGCCTTCAACACCATCAGCTCCTGAGGGACAAGCTGGAGACTGCTGGAGTGGAGTATGACCTGCAGAGTGGATCCTGGACTACCTCACAGACCGACCCCAGTTTGTGAGAGCCCGGAACTGTGTGTCTGACACTCGGACCTGCAGTGTGGGGGCGCCCCAGGTCACCGTCCTCGCGCCCTTTCTCTTCCGTGTCGTGTCTGCAGACTTCAGACACGACACGGACAGCTGTGTCCTGCAGAAGTTCTCTGATGACTCTGCCATCATCGGACTCATCACGGACGACGATGATGCGGAGTACAGGGGACTGGCGCAGGACTTTGTGGACGGGTGTCAGCGGAACCACCTCCACATCAACGCGGGGAAGACCAAGGAGATGGTGGTGGATTTCCGCAGACGTCACCCCACTGCCCACTCACCAGTGAACATCCAGGGACGGGACATTGAGAGAGTGACTCATACAAGTACCTGGGTGTTCATCTGAACCACAAACTGGACTGGACTCATAACACAGACGCACTGTACAGGAAGAGCCAGAGTCGGCTCTACCTCCTGAGGAGACTCAGGTCTTTTGGAGTGACAGGGCCACTCCTGACAGGGCCACTCCTGAAGACCTTCTCTGACTCTGTGGTGGCATCAGCTCCTGTAGGTGTGGCCTGCTGGAGCAGCAGCATCACAGAGAGGGAGAGGAGGAAGCTGGACAAAGTCATCAAGAAGTCCAGCTCCGTCCTGGGCTGCGCTCTGGACTCGGTGCAGGAGGTGGGGGACAGAAGGGTCCTGGCTAAATTCACATCTATGCTTGACCATGAGTGTCACCCCCTGCAGGACACTCTGTCCCCTGCAGGACACTCTGTCCGCTCTGGAGAGCAGCTTCAGTGAGAGACTGATCCACCCTCGCTGTGTGAAGGAAAGGTTTCGCAGGTCTTTCCTTCCTGCTGCTGTCAGACTTTATAACAAACACTGTTAGTCCTGAACAGTCGCAATACTGACCTAACCATGTGCAATTCCGTCATATGTGCAATTACTGTTTGTCTATGGGAGTTTTTGTTTAGAGTGTTTTTCAAACTTCCTATAAGTGATCTGTTCTTCTGTATCTACCTCTGTACCTGCCTGCGTTGCATCAATGAAATTTCCCCATGTGGGATAATAAAGGAATATCTTATCTTATCTTAATAGAAATGCATCAAATAACAGGTGTCACATGGTCAGCACCACGGCGCAAACAGCGTTGAATGTGATGTTGGTCTGCTCATCGGTTACTACTGTTCACAAGTGCTGGTACCAAGAGAACTTGTGTCAGGAAAAAACAATGAGCCCTTCGCCCCAAAGAACAGACCTTGGCTGGACCATAGTTGGGGGTGCAAATCCCTGCGTGGACTGTGGGGATGCTATTGGTCGCAGCCACACGATAATCGTAAAAGAAGTGACCACACCACTCAGCAGAGCAGTTGTCCAAAAAGGTGCATTACATCTGCCACACACAAATCAAAGAAAACATAACATCCACAGATGTAATTAAAGTGCTTGAGTCTGACTTAAATGAAGGGAGTGTCTACAGAGCCGCGGCGCGCGGCCAAAACTGCCATGTTATTTTGTGCCGCGGCTCCTGAAACTGTTGCGCTATTTGACCGCGCCGTTTTAGACCGTGCCGGGTTAAGGTTAGGGTTAGGGTCAGGGTCATGGTCAGGGTTAGGGTTAGGGTTAGGGTTAGGGTCAGGGTTATGGTCAGAGTTAAGGTTAGGGTCAGGGTTAGGGTTAGGGTTAAGGTTAAGGTTAAGGTTAGCCATGAGGCTATATGGCAGTGCCGCGGTTCCTGAAACTGCTGGGCCATTTGACCGAGGCACTGCAGCCACGGCCTTAAATGAAAGCAAGGTGGAAGATCCCTCACTTCTCTTGCAAAGAAGATATGCATTTTATGTCCATAAGGGAAGAATGAGTCAAGATGAAAGCAGATGGACACTGCGACTTGCCTTTGCCATTTAAAGAAGACATACAAAGTCTTGCAAAGTATAGTTGGAGATGTTAATCGTCAACTGGTGTTCGGGAGCTGGACCACGCTTCAACCTCTTACACCTCAACCTCGTGAATTCTGTTCATTGACAAATGGCAATAAACTTTATTCAGATTCTGATTCTGATTCTGAAAATCACAACAGTAGTTGTCTTGGAAGGTGAAAGTGAAAAAACAGATTAAACAATGTTCATAGGGACCTGGCAACGTCCCAGCATACCATGTCCTTAACAAAAAGAGTTGAGTTTCAAATGTTGAGTTTCATTGAGTCTAACACCTCTGCCTGCTCCTTCTTTTCTCAATCTTTCTCATCTAATAATTTCTCTCATCCCCTTCTTTGCAGTGCACTCAAGCTAAGCTATTCTATCTTTTCGCTCTCTGCTCATGCTTACTTATACTACATTATTCTGACATTTGCTAATCAAGCTGTTCCTACTCTTCTTTTGTGAACTCTCTTCTCTGCAAACTAATGTAACCTTCACACCTCGTAGGCTCACAGTTTATTACTATCACGTCACATTCAGCTGCTTGGCTTCGCCGCCACATGCTAACCACAGGCATCTTCGGATATTCTATTTCTCGCTATTCCGGCAGTTCATCATCTTCACATCTTCACATCTTCACATCGTCTCACTTTTATTCCAGCTCTTGCTTTTCACGCTACCTCATCTTACCACGTTCGCCTTGCCTTCTCACACATGCTCAAATCGATTTCGGGCTTCTGCCATATTCCATGCCAGCGCCGCTCATTCTCTCTTTCACCCCTCATCCCATTCAATATTACCTTTATGCCGACTCATGCTAGCATACTACTCCGACCCATGCTAGGCCTCGCTGCTCCAATCCACTCCACTCGCTCGCTCACTGGTTGGGGTCCTGTGCCGTTTTCGGAACGGTCCAGTGGCAGTGATGTGCAACATAGAACGCATGTTTCATCAGGTTAGAGTCAAGAAAGAAGATCAAGACTACTTCCGCTTCTTGTGGTGGGACAATGGAGACTTCAACTCTCCTCCATCTGTTGGGAGCCGCTTCATCTCCGGCCTGCGCAAACTGTGGTCTCAAGTACATCGCAGCACAAGGCAAGTTCTGTGAAGTCACCATACGGTTCATTGAAAGAAACCTTTACGTAGATGATGGTCTTATCAGTTTCCGCTCAGAAGAAGTAAACAAAGCAAAATAACTATGCAACATGGAAATATTGCGACTCCACAAGTTTGTTTCAAATAATCAAGTCGACTCGACTCCCTGCCTAAGGAAGATTGTGCAAAAACAGTAAGAAACCAAGACTTGCCGCTGGGATCGAAAGAGCCTTAGGCGTTAAATGGTGCATTGCCTCAGACCATTTCCAATTTCAAGTCATTGTGAATGAGCGTCCACTTTCCAGAACAGTAGCCTCAATCTATGACACACTTGGGTTTGTGGCGCCTTTCATTCTGCTTGGTAAACAAATACTAAAGCAACTGTGTTGTGAGAAAACAGACTGGGACAAACCACTTTCAAGTGAACTCGGGTCACGGTGGGACCTTGGCTATTAGATCTAAAGGATCTGGCTGATGTTAAACTCAATAGATGTTATCTGCCAAAAGATTTCTAAACTGTCCAGAAGTACGAACTTCATCATTTACATCATGCAGGATATGGAGTCTGTACCTACCTAAGAACCATCAGTGACCTAAGTCCACTGCTCTCTTGTCTTTGCCAAGGCTAGAGTAGCACCAACCATGGTAACTATGGTGCTAAGATAAGAACTGTCTGTAGCAGTTGTAGCAGTGCGCACAAGTGATATGCTCAAAGGAGAGCTGGAGCTGGAAATCATTATTATTTGGAAAACACAATCATGGTAATCGTGATTTATTGGGAGTGTAGCTGCTAATTCTTTGTTAAATTTATGTTTTATTGTTTTATATTCAGTGGAACTACATGCTAGGAGGAAGATTCTTCTCTTTTGGTCCTCTTTAATGTTGCTTAGGGGAACGTTTTTGATTGTATACGGCCTATTTGAAGAGGCCACGAGGTGTTGCTCCGTGGTGTTTATTCTCTTTGGGTGAATAAGGCCAATGAGGTAATTTGTTGTTGTTTTGTCATGTTTAAAAGACCCAATATTACCAATTGTTATTTAGGTTAAGTTTAAGTCTTTTAGTTCTGACGGCATATGTCTACATTTGTGAGGCATAGTTCGTAAGTTGTATGTTGAAGACTCCTTCTGTCTGAAAATACTTGGAGCGTGATTAAACTCGAGGGGAGTAACAAAAACGGCTTTATTTTGTTGTTTTTGTATATGATTGATTATGTGTAAGGATTGTCTTATGTTGTCTTGTGTTTGCTTGGTAATGAATCCTGTCAGATCATTATGGATTAAGTTTGGGAGTATTTTTTACTTTTTTTTTTTTACATAATTGAGGCGTATGAAATAGGTCTATATGAGGCACAATCCAGTCGGTCCTTCCCTTTTTTGGTTTCATTTGATGGCTTCTTTCCATCTAGGAGTCTGTGACCAAGTGTGTCTTTTAAAGCTTTATACCACTCTGAGGTGAAGCTATCACTCCTGGAGATTTATTGTTCTTTAATCTTTAAAAACAAAAATTAAACTGTTTTTTCAGCTCGTAATTTTTTTTTTGGTTCTTCTGACCTAACTTGCAAATTGAAGGTATCCAGAAAGGAATTTAAATAATATTCTACTGTCTGGAATCTTTTTTCAAATGTTTTCATTTTTTAATGTAAAGACAAACAGAAAAAGACAAACATAGGAGCACAGAAGCACTGTTAATTCATTTTCATTTCGTTCATTTTATTTATCTATACAGGGAAAACCCAATGAGAAATGTTCTCTTTTTTATGGACCTGTTAAAACACAAAAACACAGCTGTTCTCGTCTCACATCCAATGATCACATTCTACTTGAGAATATAATTCACAGCGATGACTTCTGTATCTTTCTCCTGTAATGAGCCTCAGAGCTGAATGATAAACTGAGTTCAGAGGTTTTAACACTTATAACATAACATGCATATATTATATATGCATTCTACAGCAACAGTGTTAAAATATCACCATAATCTAGAACTGAAAAATGTAGCCTGGATTAGCGAAGGAAAACACGTTTTATTTCTAAAGAAGAATGACAATCTGTCTTTAAGATTATTTGTCAGCTCTTGTATGTGTTTGTTGAAGGAGAGTTTATCATCAAGTATTTGTAATAAATTACTTGTTCAATCATATTACCATCAAGCGTAAAAATAGATATTTTTTGGGTCAGTAGCGTGTCTTTTGGAGAACAGCATATATTTGATTTAATTTTAATTAATTGATAATTTTAGATTAAGACTTGAATATTTTGAATCACTTGTGCAGCAGGGGGCGCTCTAACATAGAGAACTGCATGACGTGCACACAAGTGGATGTTACTGTGTTTTAGATTATGTCCAAATGAGTTTATGTAAATTGTAAATAACAGTGGTCCAAGGATGGAGCCTTTTTTATCGTCACAACAATTTAGTCTTTAATAATTTCTTTGGTAAAGCGGGAGTAGAATTTTGCCATAAGGATTTAAGTGTTTGCCAAAATCTTGCAGCATTACCCAGTGATTCTGTGAAAGTTTTGACGTAGTAAGATGTCTTGGTGCTGCTGCAGCTGCTGGTGCTGGTGCTGCTGGTGCTGCTGCTGCTGCTGGTGCTGCTGCTGCTGCTGCTGCTGCTGCTGCTGCTGCTGGTGCTGCTGCTGCTGCTGCTGCTGCTGCTGGTGCTGCTGCTGCTGCTGGTGCTGCTGCTGGTGCTGCTGCTGCTACTGCTGGTGCTGCTGCTGCTGCTGCTGCTGCTGCTGGTGCTGCTGGTGCTGCTGCTGCTGCTGCTGCTGCTGCTGGTGCTGCTGCTGGTGCTGCTGCTGGTGCTGCTGCTGGTGCTGCTGCTGCTACTGCTGGTGCTGCTGCTGCTGCTGCTGCTGCTGCTGCTGCTGCTGCTGCTGCTGCTGGTGTGGTTGTCTTGGCTTCTGCCCAGGCTTTGTCCCGCTCACGTGATAATGCAGCGATGTCTGGACAGAACCAGGATTATTCTTATGTTTGACCCTGACTCTTTTACAGTTACATTTGTTTTGGATTTAATACATTTTGTGTTTCGCACACACTCAATAGGACTGTGGTCACTAAAGTCCAGAGGAAAGACACCACTAACTTTGTCATTCTGGGGCTTGTTGCTTAAGATAATGTCCAGTAATGTTGCTTTAAGAGGGTCTTTAGGGTCTCGCAAACTACAATTGTCAGCTCCCCATTATTATTTTTACCCAAACCACTTCTAGAGCTTTGAATTCAAATCGTTTTGTTACTTTTGCTACTCCGCCTCCTTTACTGGGTCTATCACAATGGAATATATTATTATAATTATATTATAATATAATTGTCCGATGAAACGTCAGCGTCTGTGCGGAGTGGGCGGAGCCAGAGAAAATACAAAGTGTGTATTGTTTGAGATGACCGTTTTTAGAATAATGCATCCAAATGAAAATAAATTACAAGGTTAGAGCACCTGATAATGTGAGTCCAATTTCGTCCTGTTTATGTCAAATTTGTCCATTTCCAAGTTCAGTCCATATGTGATTTTTTCCATTTTCCGTATGTCCATTATGATGTCGGCCCAGTCCTTTATTGTTGGTGCCGTCTGTGTCATCCATTTTTTTTGTGATGGCCTTTTTCCCGGCCGCCAAAAGTATCCTGCAGAGATATCCATTCCCAGTGTCAATGGCAGGAGTTCTGAGACCCAAATACATGGATCTAAAGTCTGATGGGATCGTAGTGTCAAAGATTGTCTTTAGTGCCATATTGATTTCTGCCATGGAATCAGACAAACACCGATGCTATTCTGTAACACATCGAGAACACAATTCAACTTAGAATATGAAACGACACAGAAATATCAGACATTTGTATGGCAAGCTTGGGAGAAAACGCCGGGCTGTGTCAGCCAAGCAGTTGTAAGGAGCCTGGCTGATCCTCCTTAATCATAATATAATCATATATTCACATTTGATCACATTTCCCTCCTGTTTATCAAAGCATTAGTCTACTGTCTCATATGCCAAACACATTACTCTTTTCAGTTTTCAACATGTCTTTCATTTTGTTGTTAAAATGACACTTTTACACACAAAAAGTTTATGCACAGTTCTCAACATTGAACACACTTCTTTTCTCTCGGCCCACAACATGTCTACAGCATTATTGTCCTAAATTTTGAGTCAGATTGGTCAATCTCTGTAATTTGACAAACAGACAATTTATACTGTCCATAATTTTGTGCGGTGTGATGGGAAATATAGAAGTACAAGCGGAAAGCCCTTAAACCCGCTGCTCTCTGGTCAGTCAGTTTGACTCGTCAGGGACCTCTCTGGACACCCCAATAGAATCAAATACGTAGTAGCAGGTGCTGCTGGGACCAGATTGTCCACCAACCTCTCGACCTTGACCCTGCGGTATGGTTCTGGGTGATGCTGATCTTTGTTATGACCATGGCTGGCCACAAAAGGGATACATAGGCACATCGTCCTACAAGTGTCCCCACACCACCATACGTCCTCGCTTGGTTTCTTAAGAGACCTTCTTCCGCTGCTCGCTTCGGTCACACCTATGACACATATGAACTGGTACATTTCCCATCTCAATTCATAATCTCATTAACATTGCATGTAGTTATGTTGTAGCAGATAAAAAACTCTCTCTTAGTTAGTGTAAACAACAGTGGCTGTATAATATGCCATTGTGTTTCTTCAGCTACTGTCATGTCAATTATACATTATACATTACACATTACACATTTCATAACCTTTCATGTTGATCACTTATTTTCTTCCCTTTATTTTTCAGGTCTGTGTATGTTTCATTTACCGGTATACACAGTTGTGACACACCATTGTATGTTGATCGATTGTCCCGTGCATAATACAGGTGTTCAGCACCCATATTACCGTCATCGCTGTGATGATGATAACTGTTGATTCTTTTTCACAGAGTATGGTACTCTGCGCACCGTAGCCCCTGGCTCTCGTTCATCGTAGCAGAGTATAGCACTTTGCGTACTGTAGAATCTGTCTCCTGTCCATCGTAGCAGAGTATCGTACTCTACCGTAGACTCTGGACAAAACTCATACAAACGAAGTCCTGCGTCTGCGATGTTATGGATCTGCCGCTGTGTTGTCCAGACATTTCTCTCACTTTCCCATGAGAGCACCCATGTTCTCGTCCTCCCCTGGTCGGTGTGAGGACGACACGGTGTGGCTCCGTCCACTTTGCTCATCCACCTGGCTCGTCTCTGTAAACACCACATCTCCAACACGTTTTGGTGATAAACAAAGTCTTTTCGACAATTCAATGTATTTCAAACAGTTTTCTTGTTTACAATTTTTTTTTTTTGTAATTATTGATTCGGAATATTTGTTTACACGTACATCCCTCCATTTGAGAAATGGCCTGGCCCATTTCTCAAACTTGTACATTTAAACAAAATTCAATAATCCAGATAGTTTACAACGTTCACTAATCCAGGATGTAATCAAGGAAGAGATGGAATTGCGTCTGTCTTCAACTCCGCAATGTCACCTCTTGACCTTTCACAGTTCAGTGTTCACATCCCTGGCTGAGCCCCCCCTTCCACGGCGCTGGGCTTCCCCCTGTGTGTCTGTACCTTGTAAATCTGTCTTACCACCATTTGTTTCATACTCCAAATGTTTCAAACTCTAATTGTCTCAGTCCACGTGTGCGCGCGTATGTATGTATGTATGTATGTGTGTGTGTGTGTGTGTGTGTGCAATACAAATACATCAAACAATAATAATTATCTCAATAATTCCCCCGTTAGGGTCAGTTCTCAACTTTGAGTATTCTCATCAAATTTCACATCTCCTCTGTGGGTGTGGCCTGACTAAAGTCACTCATCTAATGTAATATGTTCTAATCTTCTATATGTGCTTCAGGTGAGTTTCAAACTCAATCTCTCACACCTGCTCATGTGGTGCTTTACAAACATTGTGTATTAGTTTGTTCTAACAAGTCTATATGTGTATTAAAAATCAAAATGATTCTAAACCTTACCCTTGTTCATAAGGCAAGTCTCTTTTCTTTGTCTCTCATCACATCTTCCTCTCTGTCTTCCTCTCTGTAACGGAGGAAACACCCATTTCCAAATTTCTAAACCTGCTTTTTCTTTCTCTCTTTCCACTTACTCTTACCTTCACTTGTAACCTGCTTTTACTTTCTCCTTGCTGCTGCTATAACTATCAGACGCTGCATCCCCTGGGATTCCAATGTTATCTTTAAAATATCCCTGTCATTTTGCTTCTAAACTCATTTATTGATTACCCATCCCCCTGTTTAGTTTTCACTATCTTCAGGTAATCTGCGGGTCTCATAAAATGTATTCTACTCCTGCATTACGCTGCTCTACACTCCTCCAGAGTCTTTGCCAGTCAATAGCCCCTTATCTCTGACTATCTTTATGACCCATATCCTCCCATGTCCCCCCACTTCTGCATCAATTGCCTTAGTTAATGACACATTCATGTCTTTACTGGGAGGTCATTTGCACATCACTATTTAACTTATTCCCTCACTTACGTCTACATGCAATAGGAGGTTTCCTCATGATAATACAAATAAACAAGTAACTGATATACCTTTTACTGTCACTTTACTTACTGCCCGTTCTACTCCTATGTCCAAAAACATCAGTAGTCACTCATTTACCCATATTATCACTTCCAGGCCCATGCCTGTATTTGATTCTAAATTTAAAAACACTTCTGTCTTTTCGTCCTGTACTTTCATCTAGTCATGCATTAAGTCCAAAAAGATAATTTCCGTCAAGTCCAAAAATAAAACAAAACAAAACAAAACATAGCTTTGTTCTGTGCACACAAAAAACACGACTTTTGTCTTCTATGTCGGGGACAGGAAGTGTCCTGTCTTGATCACATTCCCCAAAAATATTGGCCATCTATAAAAAATATGAATTCATCTTCATCTCTTCATCTCAAGTTTAATAAAATCTTTATAATTGATTGTTGTCAGTCCAACAAAACCCTTAAAATGTGTTAAAATACTAAAATTTAAAACCAGCTGGGTTTAGTTCCTAATTCATTCATTCAGAGCGTCCTCTGAACTGCTTTCCCCCCATTCTCCTGTGCTGTTGACCCCCCTTATCTCCCCCTCTCTGCCACGTCATCTGAGCACGCTGGAAGTCTCCCTCCAAAATCCTCTTATGACTTTTCCTTTGTCTTTTTACAGTTTGGGGTGATAATTTTGGCATTATGTGGTCTCGGTCGTCTGAGAGAAATGCTACTTGCTTTACAGTCACGGTCAATGTCAAGTTCTAGAGAAAATTCCTTATTAGATTCCTCCGGCCATAAACGTGGTGTTTAAGATTCACCCGTGACTGCAAATTTTAGATCTCTCAGAATAACGCCTTGTGACCCTTATATGATTAATTGTGATTCTCACACTTGTTAGTGAATCACTTATTAATCCTCATTCACACATTCACACTTCTCTTTTACTTACTTCGCTTGTGCACAGCGCTTACATTCACTCATCTTTATGTCAGTAATAACTCGGCATAAGGCATCATAACTTTCTTTCGGTGAGAAACTTAACTCGTGGTGAGCAATTTAACTCCTTTATGTGAGAAACTTATCTTCACAAAGCCACCCAATATTTTTCCAGCAAAATTTATCTCCCTGCTCATGTGAGAACTTATCTCGTCCATAAGCCTACAATATTTCCTCAGTAATATCAAACTGGGCATTTCCTCAGTAATACCTAACTGGGCATAAGAGCCTACAATATTTCCTCAGTTATATCAAACTGGGCATTTCCTCAGTAATACCTAACTGGGCATTTCCTCAGTAATACCTAACTGGGCATAAAAGCCTACAATATTTTTCCAGTAAATATCAAACTAATGTATAAAACGTTTTATGGCTCTTTTTATGGCTCTTTTTCACACCCAAAGTTTTGTCTGACCTTCTTTGTCGCCTGTGTTCTCCTGCTGCTTCGAAACGACGCGCTCTCCTCGCAGAGAATGAGGTGCGATGGGCGGCCACGGGGAAAAGTGGACTTCTTTCTGCTGTGCACACAGACTTTCACCGATTCACCCTTCAATCTCCGCGAAGGGGCTGCTTGTCATCCGGCTCGAAGGACCAGAAAATGCCATGGAATCAGACAAACACCGATGCTATTCCGTAACACATCGAGAACACAATTCAACTTAGAATATGAAACGACACAGAAATATCAGACATTTGTATGGCAAGCTTGGGAGAAAACGCTGGGCTGTGTCAGCCAAGCCGTTGTAAGGAGCCTGGCTGACCCTCCTGCGTCTGACCCCATTTTTTCCCATGCTGGTTGGTTTTATTAGATATTCTGGAATAGGCGGGTCACATTTCTCATTGGTCAGCTTCACATCAAGGCACTTGGTATTTTTCCTAGAGATCAAGCCTTGGGTAAACATTACCCAAACTCCTCTGGGCTGTCACACCCCCTCCTGAGGCAACATTCTTTGGCCCATCTTTACGACCCCTTCACAAATGCAGTTTGTCACACACCCGTTCTTCTCTTAGACTAATGATGCAGATAAAATATCACTATTATGCAGATAAAATACATCACAGAAATATAATCATATATTCACATTTTATCACAATTTCTGTCTGTTGTACAGACCAATAAGTCTGTACAACAGGGCAGTCCCAAAATATGTGATAATGATGTGCCTCCTGGCAACCACACATCCTCCAACATTCAGCCCCACCCTGTGAGTTATGAGAACTTTGATAAGGTGTTTTAAAGAAACGGGTCACATTCTTCCAACCGAACTCCCTCCAGACATGAGATCTTGTGGTTCTCCATTGTGAGATACAGACACTTTCCCACTCCTCGTCCATCAGATCAAAATTACCCTCTTTTTCCCATTTTATTTTGATGTATTTGGTAGATTGGTTGTCCAGGTTGTTAATGCATTTATGTACTTTAGCTATTATTCCCCTTGAGAGTTCAGATTTGAATGCCTTGACAAAGAGTTCAGTCAGAGGGTTATAATTATCATTGCTTTGTTTTATTTCTTGGTTGTAATAACTTCTTATTTGTAGATATCTATAAAAGTCTTGCTTCTCCAGGCCAAAGGTGTTTTTCAGTGTGTCAAAGCTTTTCATCTGGTTGTCTTTCACAATCTGGTAAAACACTCGGGTGCCTTTTGTTATCCAGGTCTTAAATCTCAAGTCGGTGCCATTTGGCTTAAAACCTTGGTCATAATCCAACCAGCCCAGGACTTTAATATCTTTGTTTAATTTATATGTTTTGAGTAGCTTTTTCCAGGTCATAAGCACAGATTTTACCCATGGATTCTCAATTTCCAAGTGATTGAGCCGTTTGGCATCTGCCAGTTAGGCTTGCACCGGGGCCCCTGGCACGACGTCACGCTCAATGCTTTTCCATTGGGCCTCATACTCCGGGTCACACCAGTACAGCAGGGCCTGATTTGAGATGAAGTAGTTTTTCAGGCAGGGTAGGCCCCAACCCCCTTTTTCTTTTGCTAATTGTAGTCCTAAATCGGATACGGGTTTTTTTACCCAGCCACATAAATCTTGAGATTGTTTTATTCCATTCGTTGAACAGCTTGTTGGGACGTAAATTGGAAGGGTCTGGAATAAATAGGTTTATCTGGGCAGGACATTCTTTATGGAGGAAAAGAGGAGGATATAGTTCTTCTCCAATATTATTGTCAAGTTTTTATAGAGAACCACTCCTGGATACTTGAGGGAGTCCGTTTGCCATTTGAATGGGTTGGTCTTTCTAAAGGTTGAAGGGAGTTGCCAGTATGATAGGATTTCAGTTTTTTGTATGTTCAGCTTGGGGTGAACCATGTTTCAGAGAACACAAATATATCAGCACACTTTAATAAAGTCTATTTTTGATTGAAGACTTGGCACATTCATGTGTATAATTCAAAGACCTTTTTTATTTAAATGTTGAGACATTTAAGACAGTGTTTAGAACATGATCGGATTGAGTATTTGATATGGGTTGGTTTTTAGTAGGTTTAATGCTGATTAGATATGATTTGTAGTTTTGTCAGTCTGTTTTGACTCTTCCATTTCTTATCCACTACACAGTTGTCACCTGATTCCTTTCCCATTTCCACAGGTGCAATAGAGTGTTGGGCAGGTGCAATAGAGTGTTGGGCAGGTGCAATAGAGTGTTGGGCAGGTGCAATAGAGTGTTGGGCAGGTGCAATAGAGTGTTGAGCAGGTGGAGGCCCTGACACTAATGTTCTGCTTGTGATCCTGACTGTTTCTGAAGAGGTCCATGAGTGTTTGCAGTCACCAGACCTGACTGTCACACATCGACTGCTGCAGATGCAAGAGTGAGGTCGAAGTTAAGAGAGAGAAGACGAGACCCATACATATGTGGGTGAAGGCAATTATGTTTAAACAGTTCAAGTCGTTTGAAAAAAGCAGCAAAGTTATCCACATACGGTATTTGCTTGGCACCACAGTATGACTTAAGCCAAACATGCAACTGTCTGAGGCAACTGAACTTCACGTCTCCAAAGCGCTGGCAGTGGACCTGAGATGACACAGTTTTCCAGTGCTCTTCACAGTGTTGATCAGGGAGATAAAATCCTCTTTTCTCAGATTGTTGTAGTTTTAAATCGTTTGTGCCAACATGAACGAGCACAGAAGACACCGACGGGTGATGAAGCAGGATGTTTGGAGCAGTGGTGTTTATGTCCTGCAGAGGACACCAGGAGGACCGGAGGCGTGGCCCTTTCCCACACGCATGTCTTTCACCATGGATGATCCCAGTACTGTGGGTTTCTGTGTGTGGCCGGGGCCATAGCAGCGCCTCCCCCTCGGGACCTCCCCGGAGCTCCCCGAGATGAGTCACGGAGGCTCTGGGTGGAGCCGGAGCAGCAGGTGGAGGTGGCAGTGGGCGTGGCAGTGGGCGCAGCAGCGGAAACTCAGTCTCGTACAGTGGACCCAGAGGTGATGCCGATCTGCTGTCCCTCCTCATCTGCCCTGGAGGTTTAGGGGCCGGTGTAACATGTAGCTGACCGCGGCGAGTCCTCACAGCCGAGTCACAGGGCTGGGCATGGGCAGAAGGTGGGGGAGACTCCAGGGGACCAAACCGGTTTTGTAGATCCACGAATGAGCCCGGTGCCCCGTCACCACTGCTTGACCCGACCAAAGTCCATGAGCTCTTGATGGCCGTGGAGCTCACCGGAGCTCAGAGTTCCCACCAAGAGCCGATGAGGAGGGCCGCAGGGTCAGTGCAACCGAGATGCAGACCAGAAGAGGAAAGTGAGGGGTGAGGTCAGGAGGACTAAAGAGGAGAGTGAAGGGTGTGGTCAGGAGGACTATAGAGGAGAGTGAAGGGTGTGGTCAGGAGGACTATAGAGGAGAGTGAGGGGTGAGGTCAGGAGGACTATAGAGGAGAGTAAAGGGTGTGGTCAGGAGGACTATAGAAGAGAGTGAGGGGTGTGGTCAGGAGGACTAAAGAGGAGAGTGAAGGGTGCTATAGAGGAGAGTGAAGGGTGTGGTCAGGAGGACTGAAGAGGAGAGTGAGGGGTGTGGTCAGGAGGACTAAAGAGGAGAGTGAAGGGTGTGGTCAGGAGGACTATAGAGGAGAGTGAAGGGTGTGGTCAGGAGGACTATAGAGGAGAGTGAAGGGTGTTGTCAGGAGGACTATAGAGGAGAGTGAAGGGTGTGGTCAGGAGGACTATAGAGGAGAGTGAGGGGTGTGGTCAGGAGGACTATAGAGGAGAGTGAAGGGTGTGGTCAGGAGGACTATAGAGGAGAGTGAAGGGTGTGGTCAGGAGGACTATAGAGGAGAGTGAGGGGTGTGGTCAGGAGGACTATAGAGGAGAGTGAGGGGTGTGGTCAGGAGGACTATAGAGGAGAGTGAGGGGTGTGGTCAGGAGGACTATAGAGGAGAGTGAGGGGTGTGGTCAGGAGGACTATAGAGGAGAGTGAGGGGTGTGGTCAGGACATGTGATGGACCGTCATTAGCGGCACTTTATTCCGATGGCGTTTAGAATAATGTTCCGTAAATAGGAAACCAGCACCGCCATTTTAAATACGTCAGCTTCTTTCTGCACTAAACATGGCCGTGTAGTTGAGTAAAGCACAGATCCAGCTAAACCAGATGCTAGCTGTCGTTAGCTTTAGCAAAACCACCAATCAAATCATTGTGGTGAATAATCAGGATGTTTGGAATGTGTAGTAAAGTGAGAAATAATGTGGGACCACTGTAAACGATTTAAATCAAAATACTTTTAACCTTTTTTCATCTTTAAAAATAATCAACATCAATGTTGCAATTTAAAATGTCCAAAATATGAAATAATGATCCATGTGTGTCATAGATTATAATTATATAGCAGACAAAAGTATAATATGTCTTTTTTAATGATATTTAGACTGGGACTGAAGGTGAGTGACACATGTCAACACTTGTTTTGATGCGATGCAAACTCAGAATAGTTTTCTATAGAACAAGAAACAACCTGCACAAAAGATGAAGTAAAAACACATTTCCTGATGAATTGTTTTACAGAAATAGAATTGGCAGATACTTAAAAGTGCACTATGGGACTTTTCTCGCGGCAGGCTCCGCCTCCTGCCTGTCTCCAGGCCGATGTTCCACAGTATGGCAATACACTATTCTATCGTCATGGAGACAAGCAGGTGACACCACCAGGCAAAGTTACAGGTCAGAGCTCTGGAGAGGCGAGCCCACTCATTGTAAACTGATCCAGGTTTCCAGGTCTTGGAATTACGAATAAACTAAATGCAAAAATGTATAAGTTTAAGGTTATACTGTAGAAAATAACTGGGAAAAACAATTTGGGATGAATAATATAATATTGGTGTAACAAAATTGACAAATATTAAAAAAATAACAAAATTGAAAAACTTGATGATTTTCCAGCACCTCCTTAGTCTGTGTCATGTGGCATCAGAATTGTCTTTTAAACAGAATAATGATGAAAGATTAGGGTAAAAATGTTTATTTAATAAAGCAACTAATTAATTTATATCATAAGTTTAAATTTTTTTTAAAGATTTTAAAATATTTAAAAATATGGGTATGCTTATTACTGGTAATCTGCCACAAAAGAAAGTCAAATGTTGGATATTGAAATCATCGTTCCTAAAAGCAATGACAAGGTGATGGATGTAAAAGTGACGTAGTGCACATTTAAGCCAAAGTACGTGTATTGGTATCAGAACAGAAAAGGCTGAATTGGTTGTAACCCAATAATAAATAAGACCAGCTGTTATTCAGCTCAAATGTTTCTGTGGGATAAACACAAAACAAAAAAATCAAATGTCAAATATGCTGGGATTTATACAAAAAAAAATGTATGAGCAGAAGAGGGTGAGACGAGACCACCGGGTCTCCAGCTCCACTTACACACACCAAGAGTCGTGTCCACTCTAGAGCTGACCTGTGCACTCCCACATCCTCCCCCATCCTCCCACAGACACTCCACATCCTCCCCCATCCTCCCACAGACACTCCACATCCTCCCCCATCCTCCCACAGACACTCCACATCCTCCCACATCCTCCCACAGACACTCCACATCCTCCCACATCCTCCCACAGACACTCCACATCCTCCCACATCCTCCCACAGACACTCCACAAGAGAGTGAGTAGAAGGTGGGGCTTGTCTGGTGATGGTTAGGTAGACTTTATTTATCCCCCTTTAAGGCCCCAGGAACCACCAGAGTGCAGCGCCTGGGGACCCATCTCCCGATCATGCGTCCACGGTCTGGAGAACCTAGCTGGAGGACTGGCCTATTGTTCATGTTTCAGGCTCATTAGGAAAGTTCTACACAGTTCGGGAATCGAACCCGAGACCTTGTCGTTGTGAGTCCTGCTGAGTGTTCTGTTGCTTCAGTACACACCCACGTTCTCCCACTCCACCAGGTACTGCACTTTCCCATCGTGCGTGACTCGTCGAGCCAGGATCCGCACTGCCTCGGCCCCTCCCCAACCCTTTGCCATGGCCCCGCCTCCCTCTGCAGTTTCACCACCTCCTGCCTCGCCCAGTTCCCTGCCCACTCCACTCTGGTACAGCGGGAGTTCGTGCCCAAGCGCCGAATGCACGGGTCTGCAGCTGCCGTCTGGTGGCTGATGGCGAGTGTGTTGCTGGTACTGAGAGTGGCACTGGGGGGCGCTGTTGGGGTTGACTGTGTACTGCAGGCACTGCGCTGGCATCCTGTGTGGCTCCTCCATGCTGTTGAAAAGAGAGGAAGAGACAGAATGTAGTGCAACAGAAATTGATTCATGGCTGTTTTTGTGGGTGAAGCCTCTTCCATCTGAGCTACAGTTAGTGTCACCAGGATTCACTAACAGTCCCAGGCTGTTGGTGTGAAATGTTGATCATAAGCCAACCATTTTAAGATTTTAAAATATTTGTTTAGTGTGTATGTTTTGATCAGCTCCTTCCATGTTGTAAGAACAGACTTCACCCATTAGTTCTCCACCTCCTCCAAAATGAAGCATCTGTCATCTACCAGTAAGACCTGTACAGGAACCCCCGACACCACATGACTCTCAGTATAAGACCTGTACAGGAACCCCCGGCACCACATGACTCTCAGTATAAGACCTGTACAGGAACCTCAGGCACCACATGACTCTCAGTATAAGACCTGTACAGGAACCTCCGGCACCACATGACTCTCAGTATAAGACCTGTACAGGAACCCCCGGCACCACATGACTCTCAGTATAAGACCTGTACAGGAACCCCCGGCACCACATGACTCTCAGTATGAGACCTGTACAGGAACCCCCGGCACCACATGACTCTCAGTATGAGACCTGTACAGGAACCCCCGGCACCACATGACTCTCAGTATAAGACCTGTACAGGAACCTCAGGCACCACATGACTCTCAGTATAAGACCTGTACAGGAACCCCCGGCACCACATGACTCTCAGTATTTTAACATTGAGATTCATGTTCTGGGTCAGAGCAATGCTCTGATTTGAGCTGAAATAAGAGGTAAACCCCAGCCTCCTTTTTCTTTTGATAATTGTAAGGTTCTAAATCGGATAAGGGTTGTTTTCCTTGCCATATGAATCTTGAGATTGTTTTATTCCACTCATCTAACAGTCAGTTGGGGATGGAAACTGGGAGAGTCCGGAACTGTAAAAATATTCATTTTTATAGTTTCAATCCTTTGACTTAAATAATCTTGACTTAATAAAAAGAGGGGTATAATTTTTCCGTTTGCCATTTAAATTGTAGAATTTTTAGAGTTTTTTAAAAGGTAAGAGGGGGGCGCCAGTAAGACATAATTTACTTTTTTTGGTGCATTAATTTTGTATCTAGACACTGGATCAATTGTTTAGAGAAAATACACACTGGATATGGAAATGTCCGGTTTGGTCAAATAAAATAGAACATCATCTGCAGCAACTTTATGTTCTGTCCCATCATTTATAACACTGTGAATTGTTTTTGATTGTCTAATAAATTGGGTCAATGGTTCCAAATACAAAGCAAACAGGAGGAGAGACCAGGCACAGCCCTGCCTCACCCCTCTTTCAAGAGTCAGTGGATCCGTCAGATGACATTGTAAAGAGCCACATCATTAAATTGTTGATTTGAAATTGGTTTAGCACTTAAATAAATATGGCCAGCTAAAATAATGTCTGATCTTTGTGGATTAGGTTTAGAAGTGTTTGTTCTATTCTTGTGAACATAATTTAGGAGTATAAACGATAGTCCACATTCAGAATAGAAATGGGTCTTTATGAGGCACAATCCAGTCGGAACTTCCATTCTTTTAGTATCAGGGACATGATGATCTCTTTCACACGTGGAGGGGAGGAGTTTTCTTTAGTGCCCAGTTTAAAGTTGCCAAAAGTAAAGGAGTGAGTGTGTCTTTAGAGCTTTTTACCACTCTGAGATGTGTCTTTAGAGCTTTATACCACTCTGAGGTGTGTCTTTAGAGCTTTATACACTCTGAGGTGTGTCTTTAGAGCTTTATACCACTCTGAGGTGTGTCTTTAGAGCTTTATACACTCTGAGGTGTGTCTTTAGAGCTTTATACCGCTCTGAGGTGTGTCTTTAGAGCTTTATACCACTCTGAGGTGTGTCTTTAGAGCTTTATACCGCTCTGAGGTGTGTCTTTAGAGCTTTATACACTCTGAGGTGTGTCTTTAGAGCTTTTTACCACTCTGAGATGTGTCTTTAGAGCATTATTCAACTCTGAGGTGTGTCTTTAGAGCTTTATACACTCTGAGGTGTGAGTTTAGAGCTTTATACCACTCTGAGTTGAACCCGTCGCTCCTGGAGATTTATTGTTCTTTAATCTTTCGATTGCACCTTGTATTTCCAAAATTGTTATTTCAGCTCCTATTTTTTTATTTGTTTTCTTCTGACATTACAGGCAAATTGAGAGTGTCCAGAAAGGAATTTTTACAATCTTCTTTATTGTCAGGATTTTTGAAAAAAGGTTTTTATAAAGGATTCAAATTCAATTTAATTAAATTTATTATATCAACAGTTGCCTCTGAGGGCGACAGTGAAAACGAATCAAACAATGTTCATAGGGACGAGGGACGATGTCCCAGAGTCCTCTGTCCTCAGATCCTCCTTCTCGACCAGGAAAAACTACAAAAAACCTGGAGGAGTTCCACAGTGAAGGAGAGATCTGACTCTCACAGACGAGAGAGAGACAGTGGAGCTGGAGAACCAGTTCATCAGGAGGAGAACCAGTTCTTCAGGAGGAGAACCAGTTCATCAGGAGGAGAACCAGTTCATCAGGAGGAGAACCAGTTCATCAGGAGGAGAACCAGTTCTTCAGGAGGAGAACCAGTTCATCAGGAGGAGAACCAGTTCTTCAGGAGGAGAACCAGTTCATCAGGAGGAGAACCAGTTCTTCAGGAGGAGAACCAGTTCATCAGGAGGAGAACCAGTTCTTCAGGAGGAAAACCAGTTCTTTAGGAGGAGAACCAGTTCTTCAGGAGGAGAACCAGTTCTTCAGGAGGAGAACCAGTTCTTCCAGGCAGATGAAGGACCATATGGGGTAGAGACCACTTCACCAGGAGAGGAGCATCTGGGTCCACCGGTCCCTCTCCCTCGAGGATTGAGGGAAGTGAGAAAAAGAAAAAGAAAAGGCAACGAACGGATTGCAAGTGGAATTAAATATTAAATATGCTGATTGAATTTGGTCTTGTTTAGTTAAGATTCCCGTATTTTCAAAATTGTTCCTTCAGCTTTTCTAAGTTTTCAAAATAATAAATTAGAACATTTTGATCCACACTCATTATATATGTCTTTGGTAAAGAGCATTTTAATTTCTAGCCTTTTTTCTAACTTGTTCCTGTGAAGTCAGATCATTCATTTCTCCTCTTATCTTTTTAATTTCTTGTAGCATTTTATGACATCCCTTTTTGGCGTGGTTTTCCTCCAACAATTTTAATTTTCTTGCAGATCATTTAGCTTTTACTCCCTTTGTTTTTTTTTTACGTAGGCTATGGCAATAACCTGTCCTCTCAAGACTGCTTTGGAAGCAGGAGGCGGAGACATTTCCCCAGTGTCATTTTCCTCCAGATAAGTCTCAATGTTGTTGGAAATTTTTTCCTTAAACAAAGAAAGGTTCATAGGTTACACTTCAGAGATCTTGTACTGTATCTTCATACAATGAAATGATGAAAAATGCCAGATCTGATTACTTCCGCCAACACTGAACACGAAAAACTCCAAAGTGATGATTGACACTATCAAACCTATTGTATGTCCTACAGCTGCAGTGACTCCTGTTTCCTGCAAAGCCGACAGCAATTCATTCCTCTGGTTCTTCACCGATAAGATTAAGATGATGAAAAACCAAATCCCACTCCTTTTGTGTGATAAACCTGTTTCTGGGGAGCCTGTTTCCCAAAATTGGTCTTCTTTTAGACTCAGCTTTAGATCACAGCTCTGGTGACCAAGATGAAACCCTCCTCTTGTACATCAGATGCCCTTCCCTGCAGGCTCTTCCTCAAAGTGTTTGATGTTATTGGCCCCTGGGGGACCAAAATGGTAAATCTCTCTCTTTCTACTGGTGTGTTTCCTGGTTCATTTAAACATGCCACAGTTGAGCCTTTACTGAAAAAGACAAACTTGGACCCGACAGACCCAAAAGTTTCAGACCCATATCAAAGCTCCCGTTCATGTCCAAGATCCTGGAGAAGGTGGTCTCTGAACAATTGTCAGATTTCCTTGATCAGTCAAACATTCACGACTCTTTTCAATCTGGTTTCCACAAACATCATTCTACGGAAACCGCATTGCTAAAAGTGTCCAGTGACATTATGATCTCTGCTGATTCTGGGAAATGCACGGTTTTAGTTCTGTTGGATCTGTCTGCACGGTTGACCTTTGACACTGTCGACCATCATATCCTGTTGAACAGACTGAGGGACCTGATTGGACCATCAGGGTCAGTTCTTTGGTTTTCCTCATATTTATCCGGTCGGAGCTTTATTGTTTCTGCAAACCAAATAATGCCTGACTCAGCTGATCTGTTGTGTGGAGTTCCTCAGGGCTCCGTTTTGGGTCCCGTCTTATTTTTGCTTTATAGAATTCCCCTGGGAATGATCATTAAAGAGTTTAGTGATGTGTCCTACCACCTGTTCATGACGGTATTCAGCTCTTTTAAACCTTCTGAGATCCAGAAGCTGAACTCCTTGGTCAGTTGTTTAGTGCAAATAAAACAATGGCTGAGTCAAAACTCTGCAGCTAAAAACAGAAACTCTGATTATTGCCCCCGATGATGCCATTCCAGGGATAAACCAGTATTTGGGTGATTTAGGCCAGACTGCTAAACCAAGTCTTAGAAACTTGGATGTGATCTTTGACGAAGACATGTCTTTAGAGCACCACTCTAAGCTGTTGACGAGGAACTGTTTCTTTCAGTTGAGGAAAATCTCAATGGTGTCTCAAAATGATCTGGAACTCATAATTCATGCCTTTGTGTCTTCACGTTAAGACGATTGTAATAGTTTGTTTTCCTGTCTTAACAAGAAGGAACTCTCTCGTCTGCAGCTGCTCCAGAACTCTGCAGCGAGGATCTTAACCCGCACAAATAGAAGGGCCCACATTTCACCCATTCTAAAAGCCCTTCACTGGAGCCGGTCTCCATGGATACAGTTTAAAATCCTAGTCCTGACTTTTAGAGCTTTGCATGGTCAGGTCCCTCTGTACATCCTTGATCTGATCACACCGTACACTCACCTCGCTCACTGAGGTCTTTGGATCAGAAACTGCTGTTGGTTCCTCGCACTCGTTTTGGGACCAGAGGAGACAGATCCTTCCAGACTGTTCCAGACTCTGGAATGATCTTCCGCTCTTCCTAAGGTCACTGTTGTTGCTTTTAAAGCTCAAAACCTTTTTATTCAGTCGAGCCTTTAAATGACATTTGTTTTAGCGGCTGATTTGACTGTTTATTGTTGTATGTGTATTGTTCACTGTAAGTTCTTTGTGTTTTTATTGTTTTATTCTGTGTTTTTGTGAAGCACTTTGTGACTTCTGTCTGTGAAAGGTGCTATAGAAATAAAATGTACTTACTTACTTACTTAAGCAGGCTAGCATTGAACCTCCACAGTGTTTTTTTGTCTTTCCTCCAGATTTACAGAAATGTAGAAAGGAGGATGATCACTTAGGTCTGTTGTACCTATAATTGCTTCAGAGATTTTAGATCTGTTTTTATTGAGAATTAAAAAGCAGTCTATTCTGTGTATGAGTGTATGTAGATTAGAAAAATGAGTATACTGGCGTGCTCAATCAGTCCTATATTCTTCAATAAGATACAGAACTTCGTATTTCTTGTTCCTCCAGAGCCTCTTGAGCTCCACACGTCTAATGTAGCTGAATGTGAAGATTCCAATCTCCTCCACAGATCAGGGTTCCCTCAGAGTGGTTCACAATCAGGTCCATGACATCAGCATGGAAAATGATATCGCCCCCTGGTGGAGCAGACACATTCAAAATAGTGAAAAACTTTGCATCAATATTCCACTTAATCAGTACATATCTGCACTTTTTATCCTTAAATTCAAAACTCTGTTCAAAAACTGTTAGTTTTGAAATTAGAAATTGCAACTCCCCTTCTATGTTTGACTTTGTATGATGAATAATGTGTTTCTCTTGTAAATATATAATATACATTATTTCTTTTTTCATTTTTGTTCAAATGTTGGTTCGTTTGATTGGATTCAATATGCCGTTCACATTGAAGGATGCAACTTGTAACAATTCTGATGCCATTGGGTTGATATTGATCTAACCATTGATAACTTTTAAATTGAATCTCTCTGGTCAAGAACAACAAACCATAAGAACACGGAACAACTGAAAACGTAAAAAAAATAAAACAAAAGGGTTCATGCTGGAAACAGGCATCAAACCCAAAACCTGATCAAGAAAAAAATCACCCTGGCTCGTCGATGAGTAGATGTACATAAACACAATGTTTATGTACTAAAGCAGACGCCAACATGGAGCATAAAGTCTGAGGTGAAAAACAAATAAATCAGTCCCTTCAAATTAACAGAAATGTGCCACCATGTGACCACATCCCGAACTCACATGTCCAACACAGAAATATAATGTAAATGCATGACAATAATTTGTTCAATATTCACAATTCCCCCTTTTGATCACATCCACATGTGATCACACTAAAGAGGCGCCAGACGCAACCTCACAAAATAATAGAATGTAAACCCCCCAAAAACATATTAAATGTTAAAAAATCAAATTAAATCATTATATAATTCAGCAAATCCATAAAAGAAAACATTTAATATAAATAACCCATCATGGACATAAAACAATGTGAGACAATCCTCAATTAAAGTAGAAATTAGATTTGTCTGATTCAAGATAAAGTATAGGAGTCTTATCATTATCAGAGTTAGATTTGTGTTTTGCAGAGTAATAGTCATCAGGCTCAGAAGATAAGTTGTTTTGTAAGAGCAGATGCAATCAAGCGTTCTACAAGTGATCTATGACAGCACAGCATCCAATCATAATCAATACACAGGCAATAATATTGGTGAAAAACAGAAACAGTGCCAACCCAAGGCCCAAATATGCGGTATAACCAGGGAGACCACAAGGGGCAAGGGTGGTGGTAGATGATTCTGGCTTGACATGGGTTGACTCATATTCATTATTTGCGGTCTTTGAAATTGGCCAGGTTGGTTTGGGGCCATTTGGTGTTGACCTCTTTGTGTTTGCCCTTGGGGGCCGTCTCGAACCCAATGTCCAGTTTCAAAGCAGTTTAAGCATTGATTAGGAGCCACATTGAACTTGTTTTGTCCTCTTCCAGCTCCTGCCCCACGTCCTCTTCCACGAGACAATGTGTTACGTGCACGTCCTTGATTGTAGATGATTACTGAAGCAGGTGTGTTGTTCTTTGGTCCTGTGGCGGATGGAACTGCCTGTAGTTGTGTCATAGTGGGTTGTACTTGTCCCATGACCGTTTTAATCGCCATAGCAAGCTGTTGGGTTCTGCCTGACACTGGATTTTCTTCTGTTGCCAGGGTCATTACCGTGGCAGACTTATTTTCCTTTTTATCATTCACATCTTGCTTTTTATGTTGTAGTTTGAGCACTTCCACCTTAATTTTCCGCACATCCTCATTCAGTCCTTTCTTTTCCTTCAGGTATTTAGCAACATGATGTTGGCAATGGGCATCAAACTATTCTTCTGTTTTGGAGTAGAGGGCAACAAATCAGCCAAATGATCCTGGACAGATTTGGGTTGTCCTTTTACCAGCGTAGAAACGAATATGATGGTGTTGTCGGTTCCTAGTTGTATGGGCAGTTGCATCATGGAACTAGCTCTGTGCTTGTTGGTGAAATAGTCTTCTTCTCTGTGCGCTCGTCTGTTGCTCTTACAAGAACTGCAGACACATCTCCCCAACAAAGAGTTTCTCCTGCAGTATTTGTGGTCAATGCTCTGAGGAAGGCCGGCACACCTTGTGTCAGTTTTGGCAGTTTTAACTTCAGCCCATCCAGATCTTTCAATGTGAATGGTTGGTACACTGCTTGGTTATTTGCAGTCATTCGGAGAGGAGCAACGAGAGGAGGAGGAGCCTATTCATCGCTGAAAAGCTCATCATCTTCTTCCTTGGTGCCTTTGTGGATGGGGAATAGTTGAAGTTCACCACTCAGGAAAGCATTGTCGTATCCATGCTCATCCCCCATTCCTGTGAATGCTCCCACCACATATTGATTTGGTGTTGACACAAATGGGACGATCCTGTTTTCTTCTGTTGTTCCACACCTCTTTGAATGTGGATTTTTTTTTTAGCTTCTATTAGCTCAGTTCCTAGGAATTGTTCTCCCTTTTGTTCAAGTTTTTTGTCTTCTTGTTTTCTGTGTAGATCAGCTGCCACTTCGTTCGTTCGTTCGTTCTTTTTTTTCCAGTAGTTGTAATCTTTTATTTTCATCTGTGTCTGAAGCCACTTCAGGTGGTGACCATGCATTGGTGGCAGGTTGTTCTGTTCGAGCCACTGTTTGCTGGAGCATGAATTCGGAGATGTGATTTTGACTGGAACAGTTTATTAACACCATCAGGGGGAGTGGTCATAAAGCCTCTCCTAAGGAAGAGCAGGGGTCAGGGGGAGGGTCCATGAAGCCTCTCCTAAAGAAGAGCAGGGGTCAGGGGGAGTGGTCATAAAGCCTCTCCTAAAGAAGAGCAGTCTTGATGCTGCAGAACTGAGTCATTACCGGCCCATCTCGAATCTAGAGTGCTTTCAGCCAGATAGCAGCTTTATTAGTTACCTTTAGTTACCTACACACCCCACATTTTGTGGAGTCCCACTCTCTTTTAAATCAGTCCAACTGATTGTCTAACCTAATGAACTAACATTCACTAAATTCATAGTTGTATGCAATTTTGAAATTTCAGTTCAAGTTTTAATTTTTGGCAAACCTCAACAATTTAGCATTTTCAATGTGCAGATTTTTGTAATAAATATAATATGTTTCTGCTTTACTTTTTTGTTGAATGTCCCAGTCACAATTGTAGGTCAAACATAAACTGGCAATCGACTCCTCTTGTCTCTCTCTCGGCTCGGTGTCCTTGTTCTCCCATCATTCCCAGTTGAACCGTTACTGAATGCGTCGTCAGCCGACATCCAGAATGAATCTTTTAGAGCACAATTCGAGTGTTTCTTTTCCAAGCACGATGAGAGGCCCGCATCCTCCACCAATTCTGTCGAAGTTTAGACTATAACAGACTGCAGGAGGCAAGGATCGTTCTCAAGGTCTTTGTTTGTTGCAAACTAGGAAAAACAGGCAAAACAGTAGCATGTTGTTCGTCTTGCAGCTGAGATTAGACTTTTACACAAGATTTAACTGCCGGAAATCTTTAAGGCCAATTTTCTCAGAAAAGGGATTTCAGAGGGGTATACATTCAAATGACCACAACTTATTCAAATATTATCAGAGCTACATGAGTGAGACATCATTGGATAGCTTTGAAACTACACTTTCAGAATCTGTCTCTGGGGCGACTTGTGCCTGGTTTTCATACGGTCGGACACATATAGCTGTTGCTTGGGTCTGATAAAATGGCATGACGTCAGCTGTAAGATTGTTTGTACCAGTCCACAGATAATCAGAAAGTACACAGAAAGTGCATCGTGACCCATATGCAGTTAGAACATTGTGACCCATATAATAAATAGGATACAGAAATATAATATAAATGCATGACAATAATTTGGTTATTCAGTCTCACGCTGAGAAAGAGAAATCATGTCTCAGTTTTCTCCTCCTGAGCTCCTCACAGAAGTTGTTGAACCTTTGCTGATGAACCTCATATAGAATATCTGGAGCAAAAAAGACACACTTGCCTTTGTACTGGAGGTCTACCTTAAACCATGGAGGTCTCCTTTAACCTTGGAGGTCTCAATTCAATTTCTGAGCCATCAATGAGCTCAGGAATAATCTTTTCCAAAAAGCTTGCTATGTCCTTTGCTTCTACTCCTTCTTCTACGCCCACAAACCTCAGGTTTGGTCGACGTGATCTGGACTCCAAATCCAGGAGCTTATTTTTCATATTGTTGTTCTCTGACTCCAGCGTGGTCACTCTGGCCCACAGCGCCTCCTTCTCGGCCCTCACTGTCTGCAGATCGCTGCTCTACTTTGTCTATGCGCGCTCCGGATACTCCCTCTGCTTTCAGCTCAGCGGCTACTGCAGCAGATTTGGCCTAAACCCGGTCTAAACCCGGACTAAACCCGGACTAGACCAGGACTAAACCCGGACTAAACTCGGTCTAAACCCGGTCTAAACCCGGACTGGACCAGGACTAAACCCAGACTAAACTCGGTCTAAACCCGGTCTAAACCAGGACTGGACCAGGACTAAACCAGGACTAAACCTGGACTTAACCCGGACTTAACCCGGTCTACACCAGGACTACATCAGGACTACACCCGGACTAAACCAGGACTAAACCAGGTAACACGGGTCTAAAGCAGGTCTAAAGCAGGTCCTGCTAACACGAGGAGTGAGGAAACTGCAAAGTTTCGATCTCCGTGTATTACAGATCCTAAAGATTCAGCATGGGTGGTACAGCCCTCGACGCTCTCCAGTTGAGCGATAAACACTCTTTCGCAATCTTCCGAAACGTGTCCCATCTGATCTTAGTCATAACACATGTATTTTTGGTGCAATTTTCTAAAATGTGCATACAACAGGCAGGTTTTTCTGCAGATCCACGGCGCCGCTTTTGCAGATTCGACGCCATGTTTGTTGATAAACAGTCCTGCATACTGACGTCATCTCCAAGAATAGCGCTGTTCTGATTGGTTCAGACTAGGTCCGCGCCTCCTCATCCGCGACGAACGAAAACTAGTTCCACCTTCGATTAGAAAGTACGCGAAAACTGCAGGAATTTTCCGTGTGGAAACTCAAGGTTAGATTTATTAGTTCATAACGTATTTTATAGTAGAGAAATTATTTATCCACCATCTCGTTTCTACGGAGATTCACTCTACTGAGTCTGGCTTATGGCCTATAAATCACAACCGTTAGCGAGATCGCATGAGTCAACTCTGGGTCGTAATACTCCACAAAAACATTGTTTTGTGCATATTGGTGTTTCATTTGTGCAGTGTTCTTTTTCTTTCATACGGGTATTCGCCATTAGTGCAGTGACGTCACATGGCTATTTTTAGCTCGCCTGCGGAGTGCTACTGCAAAAAACGATCAGTGCAAGTGCCGCACAAAAAGTCCATGTCATTCAATTCAAACTCCCCGGCCAAGCTGGCGGCCCCTTGGAGCGCTCGATGCCCTACGTACTAGCACATGTGCGTAACGGGAGTGGCAGCACTGGTCCAGTCTGTCCTGCAGCCCCACCAACTGTTGCTTTACGGCACTGTCCCTCTTTCTCGAAACCGCCCACCCCAAGCCCCTCTTGGTAGGCTAGTCATGTAATTCAAGCTAACCTTGACAGTAATAACAGACATAACTTTTTCTCATACTTTTGAACACAAAGATAAAGATGGCAGATTTATACTGGTCAAAGAAACTATTAATGGAAGTGTGTTTACTTTGATGTATATGTATGCTCCACCAGGAAGTGACCTCACCTTCTTTACTGAAGTTGTGGCACTGATTGCAAACCACTCTGAGAGAACCCTTGTGGCGGTGACTGGAACTCACATGTTCAGCTGATATTGGATGTCTCAAGCTCACAAAGTACTGGTGAATCTATAAATAATAAACGTCTTAAATGAATACTTAATGTAGAGTTGATTGATATCTGGAGAGAGATGAATCCTAATGTCCGCCAATAAACACATGTTTAACCCACATAAGATCTGTACTCGAAAAGACTACTTTTGTATTTACAACAAAGATAGGTCCAAACTTACAGAGGCAGACATAAGTACAATAGCTCTGTGGATCATGCTCCTGTTACATCTCTGTAGATCTGGAACAGAAACAATAGAGCTCACTTTGGAGATTGAATGCTCGTCTACTCAATGACCCACATAGAGACGTATGTACAGGAATATTACAATGTTTAGTTTCCCAACCCATTTTGGGGGATTCGGCTAAGGCATTTTTGAGGGGCAGGTTAATTCCTATTGCCTCGGCCAAAAAGCCAAAAACAAAGGCAGAAAAAAATTAAAGCAAACAGAAACAATTACAGAGAAAATAAAGCTGTTGGAAGCTAAACATTGCAAAAACAAGGACTCTCCATGACTAAAACACAAAACCAAAACATATGTGCTGAAATAACAACTACTTACTTAATACCTAAAGAGGGGAATGATTGACTTGACTCTGCCTCATTTAGAATGGAACAATTTCTCCCAAATTCCATTCACAATCATTAGACTGGATGTATTAGCAAACGCCATAACACAAGATAACATAAGACAATCTTTACACATAACTACATCTTACAGGGACTAGAAACACCTTTGCCATATGTGGAACGTTCCAGGCAAGGAAATTACATCTCCCAAGAGACGGTGACAGACCTCCACCAGAAAATGTGTATTCATGCCCACCATTAAAGGTCCCATAACATGCAAAATCGACTTTTCAGAGCTTTTAACTTTCTTACATTGCTATTTGTGCTTCATATTGTCTAGAGTGTTTTTTTGATTGATTCCCGCAGTGTTTAACTACAGAACAGACTATATCCTTTCCGCGAATCTCCAAACTGACGGGGGGTGGGGCAAGACCGCGTCATAAGGGCAAGCACGCGTCATTATCCCCCCTCACCCTCCCGCCTGCCGCATTTCCGGGTTGGTGAGGGGGTCCAAGGTCTGGGTGATATTTCTTAACTATTATGTTAAGGGTGTTGCACAACCCTTATTATTACAATTATACACTTAGGATAGACTACGAAACGTGAAAAAAAGCATGATATGGCACCTTTAAGGCGGTGATGGGTCTTTGGGGCCTAGGAAAGGAAGGGACCAATAGTAGTGGAGGGAGGAGGAGCTGACCTGTTGTAGTGGAGGGAGGAGGAGCTGACCTGTTGTAGTGGAGGGAGGAGGAGCTGACCTGTTGTAGTGGAGGAAGGAGGAGCTGACCTGTTGTAGTGGAGGAAGGAGGAGCTGACCTGTTGTAGTGGAGGGAGGAGGAGGGAGGAGGAGCTGACCTGTTGTAGTGGAGGAAGGAGGAGGGAGGAGGAGCTGACCTGTTGTAGTGGAGGGAGGAGGAGGGAGGAGGAGCTGACCTGTTGTAGTGGAGGGAGGAGGAGCTGACCTGTTGTAGTGCAGAGAGGAGGAGCTGACCTGTTGTAGTGGAGGAAGGAGGAGCTGACCTGTTGTAGTGGAGGGAGGAGGAGGGAGGAGGAGCTGACCTGTTGTAGTGGAGGGAGGAGGAGCTGACCTGTTGTAGTGGAGGGAGGAGGAGGGAGGAGGAGCTGACCTGTTGTAGTGGAGGGAGGAGGAGCTGACCTGTTGTAGTGGAGGGAGGAGGAGCTGACCTGTTGTAGTGGAGGAAGGAGGAGGGAGGAGGAGCTGACCTGTTGTAGTGGAGGAAGGAGGAGGGAGGAGGAGCTGACCTGTTGTAGTGGAGGAAGGAGGAGGGAGGAGGAGCTGACCTGTTGTAGTGGAGGGAGGAGGAGGGAGGAGGAGGGAGGAGGAGCTGACCTGTTGTAGTGGAGGGAGGAGGAGCTGACCTGTTGTAGTGGAGGGAGGAGGAGGGAGGAGGAGCTGACCTGTTGTAGTGGAGGAAGGAGGAGGGAGGAGGAGCTGACCTGTTGTAGTGGAGGGAGGAGGAGCTGACCTGTTGTAGTGGAGGGAGGAGGAGCTGACCTGTTGTAGTGCAGAGAGGAGGAGCTGACCTGTTGTAGTGGAGGAAGGAGGAGCTGACCTGTTGTAGTGGAGGGAGGAGGAGGGAGGAGGAGCTGACCTGTTGTAGTGGAGGGAGGAGGAGCTGACCTGTTGTAGTGGAGGGAGGAGGAGGGAGGAGGAGCTGACCTGTTGTAGTGGAGGGAGGAGGAGCTGACCTGTTGTAGTGGAGGGAGGAGGAGCTGACCTGTTGTAGTGGAGGGAGGAGGAGCTGACCTGTTGTAGTGGAGGAAGGAGGAGGGAGGAGGAGCTG